>NW_010295088.1:0-3755 GCF_000700745.2 Antrostomus carolinensis
TATATATATATATGTATCTATGCTAATGGAAGTTGCAGTTGTCTCATTTGAGAACCACAGTATTTCTAAAGCTGCCTTTGGACTTAATTTTCTGATTAGTTTAATTTCCTTTAAAGTTGCATGACATTGCTGATACCAGTAGATTCCAGGGTATAGTGAAGAAAAGACTGTAGATTTCCTCCACTTTTGTTAGCAGTTAAATTTATTTTTTATAAAAAGGTGACTGTAAGAGGTCTCTTAATCCAGAATCTAATTTATAGAAAACTACTGGCCCTGCAAGAGCATAGAAGCAAATACCAAAAGGTATAAAAGCAATGCTGTATCTGATTGCTAGTCTTAGTTGGGTGTACTGTTTAGCTTATCTGCTTATGATGGGAGCAGAACAAAATCTCTGTAATACTGAAATACTTCTGAAAATTCTTCTTTGTTAGAAGTAGGTGACTAGAACAAAATGGCATGCTGGTTTGGAATGCCTGTTTGTTAAATGGAGAAGCGGGTTTTTTATGCTTGATTGTTGACTCTGTTATCTGCAAGGCATTTGTTGTAGGACTTGGTATTTTCTAATTGATATTTTCTAAAGAAGCTTTCAAGAGTTAAGTTTCCACTAGCAATTGTTCCAGAGAAGTCAGGAGTATTGAGCTTATGCTGTACTAAAACTGTTTCAGATGATCTCAGGATCAGATTTGCATTTAAGTTGCTTAACTAGTGCATTGAACTTTTAAAATGAATTTATTCTGGATTTTTGTCTTGAATACAAAGCTCCATTTATTACAATAAGGCAGATGGGTTTTGAATTGTAATTGTAAACCACTTTTACCTATATTCAATTAGAAAGGACTTTCAGGACAAGAGTTTTGCCATAGCTGATTTATTTCACATTTCTTGGGCAGTAAAAAATAATAACCAGTTTAATTTCCCAAAATTAAGCCTGACACTGTAGAAAACAGTTTGTTCACATTGTAGCTTATTTTTGAGAGTCAGTATCCTAAATCCTGTTTTTAAGCTAATCTTATATCTGTGTGTATATATATAGATAAATAAATCTTTCTTATATCTCTGTTTACTTTAAGATAGATTTAGATAAACTACAAAATGAGTTTTGAAAAAAATCTGGGAGAAGGGCTAGCTGTTAGTAACCAGAAATGATACTCAAGTGTCATCTTAGTCTGTTGTTTTTCTGTAGAGCCTGCTCTGTAGCAAATGAAAATAATGTATTTTGTGAAACCAGAAGTTAGGAAATATGATACCTTTAATAGTGTCTCTTTAAGTATGTGGTGTTTGAAAGTCTTACTGTTTTTTTTTTTTCCTGTGCGTACCCTTAACTTGGCCTGTTAATCATACTGCATCTCTGCTTCTCTTTTAGGATTGCCTGTCATTAAAATATTTCCTAAATGACTGTAGTATGAAAGGGAGGCCTGGAAACTTGCAACTTTTTGGTATTTTAGCTTAAATCATTTTTAAGACAAAACTATAAATCTGATGTTTTTGCTGTGAGTCAGTAGGCTTTGGAGAATGAACTGTGGAAAGTTTGGCATAACTTATAAAGGCTAAATTGCAACATTTTAGGTAATATTAAAGCTATTTTATTAAGTATTGTCAAACATTGCAAAATGTTAATGAAGAAAATATGCTGGTTGAATTTTAAAAACCTGGCTTTTTTCCATTTAATTTCTTTCAAATCACAAATAAAAATTACTTATATTGCTTTGATTTTTTTGAATAATGTTCTTTTTAGAGCTATTGAAGTGGATGCAAAATAATCATTAGCTTCTTTTTGAACAAAGCAACTGCATTGGGTCAGACTTTAAAAAACAGGAGTAATCTATTTCTGGCAAAATACCATATATAAAGGTATTTTGTTCAAAGTAACAGTGGAAGTATATTGTTCTGCTCCCTGCCCCATGGTAATCATTCAGAGGGCATAGCCTTGGGCAAATATTATTTTAGCTTAATACATTTTCACTTGTCTGGATATTGAAGTAAATCCATCATTATTAACTGAGTAAATTAGCAGAATTCTGTTTGAAATGTCTTGTGTAACAATCTTAAGTAATTTTAAATAAAATATCTGTAGAGCTGTTAGCCACAGCTGCCAAAAACACCATGATGATGGATCTCTAGTTATTTTGATTTTACTCTATTTTATTTTTTTTTTGTGGGAGATTAATGCTCACAATACCAATGAAGCATCTAAAAGCATTATTTAGATATAGAGCAAGTTATTGTCAAAATTGTATATTAGCTTAATAAGCATATTTTTACTCAGCTTTCCAAATATGGAGGAATTTTAACCATTGCCTCTTAGCAAAATTTAGTGGGTTCAGTATAAGTTGTTCTGTTGAGTCCTAACATTCAGAATTATTGAGAATGACCAGTGGCACTCACCATAGTGGAAAATGATAACTGTTTCTAGTGGTTTTATTCCAATAAGTTGCTGTGGTTTTATTCCAATAAATTGCTGTAGTTTTATTCCAAAACATAAAGATTAGTGGTGAGGTAGCTGACCATAAAAATTAAGCAGTTGAGACAACATTAATAGATATAATTGATGCATATAGCTTACCACCTTCTCCTTGTTACACTGTTGTTGAGCCTCAGACAAACCAACAGTGCTCCTGTGCAGTGTACTACCAGAGTGGAGAAGCTTGTAGAACCTTTGTGCCAATGTGCCTTGTATGTCTGAGATGCTACAACCACTTCAGTATGTCTCTTCTCAGGCTTGTTAGCTTCTCTAGCTATCACCTTTCCTTTGGCTCCAAAATGCTGATTCCCAAAAACTACAACTGTTTGATGTGGAATGATAGACTCTGCAGGGCAGATATATACATATGTTCAATAAGTGTTTAAGAAGCTATGGAAGTATTCTACTAAAACTTGAAAGTGCCAGTTGTGAATTTTGATCATCTGCCATCCTTGCCAGTAGCAAGGTAACAATTGTAGAACACCACCTGTGCCTGTTGGTGCACAGAAGATTTCAGAGACTGTAGTTCTCTTTTTTTCTAGTTCCCTTCTGCAGTCTTTTCCTAATAGTTGACTGTAAAAAGCCTGACTTTGATCCTCTTTCCTGGTTTTGTTTTCTATGGTTTGAAGTAGCATGCATATGCCCATACACACACAGTGGTGTACTGGCACAATGTATTATATACCCAAATTTATTTTGGATTTTGATATTTCAGCTATATGCTTTGCTGTTAACACAGTGCATGATTTTTAAGATAAAATGATTATGAAATTTCATATGCAAAGAAGATCAAGAAGAAAGAGGCATACTGGTGGGCCTAAATGATGAACTGAAATTTATTCCAGAGCCAGATGTATGTCACACTTTTATGTGAAAAATGAGGCAGGATATAAGACACCAACTGATCCTGACTTTTCCACAGCCAACTGCCAGAAATTGTCACGTAGCTGTGTTATCTTCAAAAGACTGGACTTTGGCTGATGGCTGGTTCTTTCTACTCAAATTAGTGTCTTTAGCTAGCATAAAAGAACTTAACATCTGAAAACACTAAAAATGTGTTTTTGTTGTTTAAAGGAGAAGGGAAAAATGTATAAGCAGGGCCAAATCAAATCGTTTCAAAGTTGGGAAAAATAATTAGCTTTAAAAAAAAAAAAAGGGGGAGGTGGCAGGGGGGGTGCACAAAAAAGCTAGAATCCAGACTTTAACCCTGACATATACATGTATGGTTCTGGTTTTGTGTGTGCTAAGACAGAGGTCAAAATGGAAATTATCTTTGACCTTTAACTGCAGGAAT
>NW_010295088.1:3777-61301 GCF_000700745.2 Antrostomus carolinensis
CAGGAATGCTTCTGTGCATTGAGTCTTTGTAAGCAGCTTGATTAAGGTATTAAAGTTTATTTATTTGGCATAGTGTACTGTAAAATTGCTATTAGTGAGCAAAGATGCTAAGGAGAAGAATAAATTGTTATGTGATGCTTCACAATCTGGATTTCATAAATTGAGATTGAACAAGCTTTAAATAAATCATGTAATATAAAAAGCATCTTCCATAATTAACATGCTGAGTGGAAAGATTGCTAAGTGCTTCAAAGTAGTGGGCATAATAATAAAAGCATTAGACAGTTCTTTGCTGTTGTAAACAAAAGCTTATTGCAAATCTTTGGCAGCATGGACAAATCTATAGTGTTTATACAAGGTTTGCAGTGTGTGCATTTTAGATATTTTTCTGGAACTGCATACACTACACTTACTTATGAAGCCGTATGGATTTGTAAGTATGTAAGACAGTTTGGATGTAACCTTTCAGAAAAAAGCTCAATTGTTTTGTGTCTCCATTTCCCTATGACATTATGGATAACATATCTAATTGGAAATCAGTGATCATAAAATGCTTATCTGGAAAAGCTGGAGAACAAAGACACACTAAAATGGATTTAGAGCTGTGGTCTGATATTTAATCAACTTTATTACTTGCATACTTCCCTCTTCCTTCTCAAACTACCGTGTGTAAGTTGGTGTAATACCAGGTTTGCTACCAAACTCCCCAGGAGCAGTTGTGCTTTAGGAGTGGAGACAATAACCTTTTGCCTGTATTCTGCTCCCAGGACAGCTCTTTACACTTGGCCTTTCCCCTCTAAGGAGGGTGTGAATGGTAAATTGGGGCTGCTAAAGGCAGCTTGGAGCTATGGTGTCTTTGCATTTGGGAGGGTTGGATTTCTTTGCATTCATACCAAGGACAGTAGCATCCCACATTGACTCCTGAAGAACTGGGTGTAGTGTACATCAAAACTTGAGTTAATCTTTCATACTGGGCAGAATTACTGCTGCAACAACCCACTGTCATTAGGGTAAAATGAACCTGTGCTGTCTAGTCCCAGATCATAGTCTGTGTGTCAGTGATGTAATCTTTTGTAAATGAGGGAAACCAGTTTCTAATAGAGACCAGTTGTAAATTTGTCCACTCTTTGTGGCAGCAGACAAAGAATACAAAATCCTGAAATTCAGTTTGTGACACTTTCAGGTGTGTTCTTGTTCTCCTGATTTGAAGAATAGACTTGTACTTAGTTCTTGTGCTACCTGCATCTGTGAGCTAGGAATATGAAGCTCATTCCTGCATTGAGTGATGACTGCAAGTTCAAGCAATATTTATGTTGCTTAATATTTAATTAATATTGTTAATAAAGTTTGTCCTATATCTTCTAAGAATTTATTCTAGTTAAAAAAAAAAAAAAGAGTTCTATGGCCAACATCTGCAAAAGAAAGTCTCTTTTACCTTGCATTTTCAAGAAAAGTTTATCATTGCCTTTCAAATGAGTGTCTGTGTGACTGTTGTGAGAAGTCCAATGTGAGGAGCTAGAATGTTTTGGCTCTGAGTATCTGAAAGGGTGATATTGGTTTTATTCCTGGATGCCAATGCTCCAATCATGGAGAATGGAGCATACTGTCCTGCAGAATCTTCCTAGTACTATTTGAGTCACTTCCATTCCTATTTACTCTCCAGTTTGGGGTTTGTCCCAAGGCTTCCCTTTCAGACAGTCTCTCTGAAAAATACATGGAAAAACTATGAATTTATTTGGAGTGACTATTTGGTTTAACTTGCATGTGTACAGCCTTAATGCTTTAAGAATTGAGGTGTTTGGGAGCGTGGGTCTTCCTTTTCAAGTGGCCGCAATGTAGTTTTTACTGTTTAAGTGAGGACCACATTATTTTAAGTTCTTCATCTGCATAGTTTTCTGACCCTGATAGCAACAGAGTAGCAGTAACACCTTCATATAGCAGATTTCTAAGTTCATGTGTTCATTCATCAACTTGCTGCACAAAAAGATTTCCATAGTTTGATCCTGCTTTTGACTCGGAATCAGAAGTCTGGAGGAAGACTAAATCTTCTCTACATCATTTCTACTCTGGAGGAGTATGCACTTTTTCTACAGAGTACAGGAAATCATACTCCCTGTCTCTACCTTTTGTCTTAGTTTCAGAGAATGCTGCCCCAGGGTGACATAATGAGAGGTGTGTTTGAGTTCTGGTTCATCAAGTGGCAGAAGCCAAGTAAAAGCTGTTGGTTTCTAATGGTTTCTAACATCCATGGGAAGAAAAGTCTTCAAGTGTTCATGTGTTGAGGCTGTGTGCAAATTCATCACAGTGATATGTTGCATCTTCCTGCGGTATCATGCAGTTCTTTAGGCATCTGCATGAGAGGTGCCTTCTTGAGTTTCTTTTCTGGTTTTAGTGGTCTCTGTCATTAGTTCTGCTTTCTCATTACTCCACCATGCTTACTGCACCATGTGCTTCTAGTCTGAGTGCTGTGTTCTACCTTGTGCTATCTTTTCATGTATTTGGTTTTCAATGATTTGCTGTTCCCCAAACTGCCAGTGTCTTGCCACGGAGCTGTTCTACTGTCTTTTGTGTGTAGCTAGTCTTCAATAATGCTTTTCCTTTCTTCCAAGGGGGAAGAGTTGTCTCTGAGCTTGTGAGCTGGGTAACAGTAAACCTGGGATGTTTATGACTCATTCTTGGAGCTGAAGGTCTCTTCTCTGAATATAATCTTGGTGCTCTCATTAAATTTTTCCAGTTACTGGTAGATAGATTCACAAGTCCTCCAAACCACTGGTATAATTTCCAGACAGAAGAAACATTTTGGATCTGACTTGACTCATTTGACTTGTATCAATTTGCCTCTCATGCTGTTGGAGTTATCTGTAAAATAACTTGCATGATAAAGATTAACTCTGTTAGCAGAGTGGCTGAGACCTAAGCCACTCCATCTCCCATCACCCTTATACACCCTTCCAGAAAGCTGCTTCAGGGTCAGTTTTAATCCAAATGCCCGCTCTGAGGAATTGTAGAAGCACCTTATGAGGTTGAGTGACTGAAATAATACAGTAGATGCAATTCAGGGTTGAAGAATAGGGAAATGGGGAGGGTAGGGAAATCCTAGAATGTTGGAGCTCATAAAAGACTGAAATAGAAGTTCCCAGATGGTCATCAGAAGGCTGGCTATGTTTGTGAGAGAGGCATCCGTTGAGCGCCACTAAATATGGCAAATCTTCATCCAGCTAAGAAGTCTAGCTGAAAAAGGTAGAAAGCTAGTGAAGCTGGTACAGGATTGTCATACCTGCTGGCCCTATGCTTATACATCTTTATGTATCTGCATATTGCCACTGTTGGAAGCAAGATACTGATCTAGGTGGACTATAAGTCAGTTCCATTGCTGGATGGTTTCTGATTTTCATCTGTTGCTAGAAACTAAATTGCTTATTATCTTTTCCAAATGTTACTCTGCTTCTAGTGAACTAGCTGCCTACAATTTAGTTATTACGGATATGCTGTCCTTTTTATGGAGAGGGTTGAGACACTTCAGGAAGTTCCACTGCTTTTTCATGTCTAGAGCAGAGATATTTAATGGACTTCCAGCTGCCCTTCCCCCTACTAAGAAGCTCACACTGGATATCTGACCATAAAGGAGTGCTGTCAAGTCCCCAGTAAGGAATCCCTGTTTCCTATAAGACTTGCTTAACACAAACCCAGGCAAAATCGGTATCTTCCTTGAGAAGTGTGAATGACAATGAGAAGATAAAATAATAGTACAGATTTTATTCGTGAGATATAATGGAAACTGCTATACAAGATACAAATGGTGGATTATTTAGCTGTGTGGTTCTACCTCAGTTTACATTTAGAATCACACAGGACAAAAACAGTAGCAAGAATGTAGTAGTTCTTGGTGTATATGTGAAGGAGGGGATGTGTTTCTACAAATAAAAAATAAGAGTAAATAGATACTGACAGCCTGAGTGTGAAAAATACAGTTCAGTAAGTCACTGGGGGAGAGTGTAAGTGCTATATCTTGCTGAGTCACATCTTGGCTCAAGCTGGCAGCTCACCTTTATTAATTCTTGTAAGGAAAGAAGGAAGCTCATTAATTTTGTATTGCTTTTGATTCAGATTTATGGGCTGTTCTTGGCTCAAACAGCCAAAATAAATGTTCCCAAGATATGGCTTACATGCCTCACTTATTCATCAGTACTGTACACTGGCTACTCTGGAAGATTTCACTGAAATGTGTTTTTCTTACACTACTTAACTGCCAGTAATTTAGAGAAACATTAGTCATTTGTGTAAATGACATACCAGATATGTTTAGGAAAGTGGTTTTTTCTTTCTTTTTTTTTTTTTTTAAATGAACTCTCTCTTTGCTGTTCCCACAATTCAGATATGGAGTCAATATAAAATTGTTGTGGCGGGAGGGGAATTTGAAACTATTAGACCAAAAAGTTTTTGTTCTTGGAAAGGAATGTTACAAGATTTCCAGTACATAATTTCTATATAGAGTCAAGCTTCTCATAAGAGTTAACAACTGAAGAAAATACTCAAGTATGGCCTATATCATGGAGATACTCAGTCAACAGAGTGAATAATGTACTCCTATTTATATTAAGTTTTCAGGAAAATGTTACTTTGTTTTGGCTATAATAGAATGATACTGTCCAGAAATGATAGTGTGTCATGTGTAGTGTGAGTAGTAAATGCACATCCCAAAGTGAAGTGTATTTACAGCTTTGAGATCATCTTAACATTTTTGAAGTCCAAAATACATGAATTAACTTTTGAGTTTTGTTGATTTCATATGTAGTGCAACTTTCAGTTTTAGCCTTTCCTTGAGCATCTTTTGCTGTTAACTGTTACAGCGTAGTCCAGCTGCATGTGATGTTGATTGCTATGGTCCTTCCTGGTTCATTAAAGCTTTCTAACAACTAGCAGTTGGCCACTTTAGATGCATTTTTAGGTAAAAAGGAACAAGTATATGCCTTGATCAGCTGATGGTTTATGAGTCCCCTTCACTACCTGCTGCTTAACACAGGTGTATACCTTTCCTGAAAAATTTGTATTTATACTGGACCATCTTCATTTGGCAACAAATTTCTTAAGCCTTATAATGGAGATAAACTAGTTCAAAGATAAATCGCTCCTACTGTCTTGTCTGTAAGTCAAGTGAACAAGAATTACATTGCTTTGTGTTTAGTTTTATGTTGTTGGAATAAATTTTTAAATAATACAGTAGCTGTCACTTTTTTACCCTTTGGGGGTATTCAGTGAATAAAGTAATTATGAGAAACCACTTATAATGAATCTCGAAGATTTGTAGATGTGCAGTGGTTGTATCTTTTTATTTGGTATATGCATTTGGGAAAGTTCCTAGAGGGCACTAATATCCTCAAATTTCATATTTTACTATGTTTGTCTGTAGCACATAATTGTATATTTATGTATTACTCAGCCTTTGCTGGGCAGCCATACTTTTTTTTGATATTGCTGATGCAAGAGTGAACCTTTTAGTTCTTTGGTAAACATTAAAAAACCCCAAAACCCCCAAATTGACACCTCTTTTCTGAAGGAAGCGATTAGCAGCCCTGTCAATAGGGGTGCACAGGAGGAATCTAAACACAGGAAAAGTGCAAGAGAGGCAAAGGGCAGCTAGCAAGAAAGCAGGATGCATGCTTCAGTGAATTGGTTTTGGTTTGCATTAGTACATCTGACCAGGGCTACAAAACAAAGAGGTTTATTTTAACAATATGATAATAAACGAGCCTGGTTTCATCTAAAACATTTTCATAGTAGGTCACTGACCCATAAGAACTCATGGAAAAACAAATTTGGGTCTCATTTATGTAGACAAGAGGTTCTGTAACCACAGGATTTTTAAGTTTCTGAAAGCAATGGTTACAAAGCAAATGGAATAACACACTTCCACTACAATGTAACCATAATTCAGTTGGAGTAGCTGATCAGCATTGAACATTACATCAGAGGTTTTAAACATTATTCTTTTCTGTGGCTTGTTTGTTTAATTTTAGCAGGATTTTTTTATACTTGATGAAGATTTATGGGAGTATTTGCTTAAGCAAAACACTTCAGGATTTAGCAGTCATTCCTCATCTGTAGGAAATACTTAAAGGTCTTTGTTACTGTTGGGTAAGAACTGCTGCATCATTGGTCTGGAATAATTTGGATAAACTTTGTTTAGTTTAAATTTTATCAGATGTTTTTTGCTTCTTTTTCCTACCTCATAGTAGAAGGATTATACTGCTTGCTATCTTAGAAATACTGTAAGTGTTATTGGCTGAATTTCATGCTGTTAAGCACAGCAGTTCTTAAATAATGCTGTTCCTGAGTGAAACATTGATGAATTCAAAGTGCTTAGAGATTTTTTATTTTGTTCTTGGAGAATACAGGAACATGTAGGTCTTGAAGCCTTTCTGTCGTTGGTCAGACCAGTAAGTCTTGATCTTGCTTTTCCTTTGCCACAACTGCATTTTAACTGTGTCCATTGAACTGGAGCACACTTCAACCTGCAGCCTTCCATATAGAACAGAACAAACTAATTCTTGTTGACTTATAGTTAACTTTATGTTAGTATTATGCTCTCAGTTGCTTGGAGATGATCTTTTCTCCAGTCCTTTCTCTTTGTTGCAGGGTGTTATAGTATGAGGATCACAAGAAGAGGAATTTCTCTGGTTCATGCAGATGTTATGGATATTACAGATACATTTTAATATTTGTCTCTGATAATTCTGAGTGGGATAGGTGTGATACAGTGTATTAGGAATATGTGACATAAATGGGAACTGCTAGGTACTGAAGCACTTCAGAAAAACTAACCCCCTGCATTTGATAACTTGCTGGGAAAGTGGAAGTGAATGAGAGATAATGATCACAAAAATGGTGCTCAATTTTTAGTTAAGAGCTACTTTAATGACAATGGATTTTTGTGACTGGTTACCACTTGTGGCTTCCTAGTGAGAAAATGTCCTTTGAATCAGTTGTGATAGGTAATTCCCACAGGCTTGTGATTAAGCAGTCACAACAGCTGGTTTTCCTTCTCAAATTTGAGTCAAGTGTACAGTGTGCTCTTTGCTCCTCTTAATTATTTCTTTAGATTCATTCTGTTGGCTTTGGGGGATGCATCCTTTGTTAAGCATCCAGTTTGATTTCAGGCAGGAGATGATTCTACTAGTCTTCCTTTTTTAATAGTTCTGCTTGGCATATAGCCCCAGGGAGGAAGGAGTAAGGCATTGCCACAGAAGCATTCTTTACTATATATGGAGAGGTGTGGTGAGCTGGGCTAGTATCGGGTTATTAAAACAGATCAAATAGGAACAGTGTTCTATTTCTTCTGGTAAAAATTGCAATAATAGTTCTACTTGCAAGTTTTCTTGCTAATTATTCACAGCTATTTCTGACTTCTGGAAGTGGTTAGATTGATTAATATAAACTTTCAAGATTTGTCAGCAGGGGCAACATGGCTTGAAGATGTGCACGCTAAAATTTAATTTTTGCTTTCTTCATAGGGTTTCGGCCCTGACCTGGAGAAATTAGTCTCTGGTGTAAGAAAATGGTTTAATTATGTCTATTTTACTCTTACTGCCTTTTCAAAAATTGATGAAAAAAATGGTAGATATCTAGGGGTACGGCAATAGATTTTTTTTTTCTGTTCCTTGGATTAAGTCCTATGGTTTTCACGTAGTCTGTGGAGGGATAAAGAGAAAGTAACTGTGTTTTTCCTCATTCTGTATTAGGGTTTTGAAGATACAAAAATTGGAAGATTTTGTGTGAATACCTAATTTTTTTTTTTTTTTAGATTTTAACTAAGAGAACTTACTAAAAGCATTGCAGAAACAGAAACAGACGGCTTCTGCAGAGAGTGTCTCTTCTTGAGGGTCTATTGATCGAGATTTTTTGGATTTATTTGAATGATAGCTAAGAGAAATTGTAAATTCCTGTATGTTGAAGGCTGATAAGATATAAACTACTACCCTGCATGAATGTAACTGATTGGTTTTATAAATATGCTACTGAGTTAAGAGATTGTCCATGTACTTTTGCTTGCTACTTCTAGATTTACAGGATTTTCTTGTTGTTGACATTGTCATTAATAAATGTTCTCTGATACTTAAGATTCTATATTCCCTTCTTTGTTTAAGTTGATGCTAACACTTCTGTCCACTTCTGTATGGGAGTTTATTGATCTCGGTCTTTAATCCATACGTGAATGTTATTAGACTTTTTTCTTCATGTTGGCTTTGGGAAAATGTTGAAATTCAAACCTGTTCCTCATACTTCTTTTGCTGATATTACTAGTTTGTTCCTAGCCAGATGATGTCTGTGTATAATGCTGGCATACTGACTCCATCCTCCATTTTAGTGTCAGATTTTTTCATATGAAGAGATCCTAAAAAAAATAAAAAGAGGGATTCTTATATTGAAAATTAAGAAGTGTTATAGAGCTATCAGTCCGTATGTTGCTTCTTTGTACAGAGAAATGTAGTTTGCTTCTGACAGAGGGTGGATAAGCTTTTTTGATCTAATGAGAAGTTACTAATAAGGGTTATTACTTCTGACAGCTTTGAAAATGTGAACCAGACCACCCAGTCTGCTGTGCTTGTAATAAGGGATCTCAAAGTTGTAACAATTGTAAACAGTTTTCCTTCAAAAAAACAGTCCCTTAGCAACATACAGTGGTATTTCTCACAGTTTTTGGAAGAGCTTCAGTACTAACATGTCACATAAATAAAGAATTTCATTCATTCCACACCATAATTCTGTAATATGATTGTACTGGGGTTCCTTGTAGCAACCTTATTGAAATTCCATTAAATGTATTCTGGCTTTATTTCCTAATGTAGTAATATAAAGAGGTGCTGACAGAAAGTAATGGACAAGGTTGACTTTTTTAATGGGTGCTCTATGTTGACTGTTTTCCCTTACAAAAGGAAGTGATACAAAGCAAAGGAAGAAGTTACATTAATGATCACAACGTATTTCTTAATGGTAATAGGATTTTCTGGTGAAACCATTGAATAAAATTGGCTGTGCTCCTGCTTTACGGCTTCCCAAGTCAGTGCTGTAGAAAAGAGAAAACTTAGTAACTCCTTAGAGTTCAATAACTTCTGTCTTTCTGTCTGAGTCTCCTGTTATGCATTAATTCATTTTTATTGCTTCTTGGTTACACCCAAGCTTGTGATGTAACCGCTTCTCCCTTAAAATAACTCTTAGAAACTACTTGAACAACATCATGTTCCCGAGGCTGTTTCTCCAAGGACAATGCCATAGAGCTCTTAATAACAAAAGAAAAAAAGCTGACTTGTTTATTGCCTAAAATGAGATCCGGATGTTTTGAGTGTGAAATAAAATAAATTAATAAATTGGGGAGTGAACCCAAAGTTACTTGGATGATTTCTGGGTATTAAAGGCCACAGTACCAGGACTACTACCCATTTAAAAAAATTTAAAAGCACTGTAGTTTTGATTTTCTGTTGGAGAATGAGTTGTATAATAGGTAGCAATGCAAATACAGATGTTAAATCAAATTGGAAGTTGTTGAACTTGTGTGGAAAGGAACAGAGTGCTACTTATTTAATGATGAATATGCAGTACGTTGATTTGGTAGTAAAGCTGTCGATGCTCAGTAGAAAAGCAGACACAGAATTTGGAGGCCAGTGGGTATCGCACACATTCATGGGGTTAAAACTAGGTAACTGCTATATTCAAAGAGATAATAAAACTGACAGTTTATAAAGTAACCTGTGTATCAACTTAAATTTCTGGATGGAACGTGTTCGGTAACATACAAGAATAGTATTAGTAAATATAATACTGCAAGACATTTTAAATGGGAAGCAAAGATGTGTATTTTTTGTTGTGAGATATTTTACTAGAAGCCAGGTCCTTTCCTTTTGACTCTACATCCATGTAAATTTGGTGATTTCTACTCATGCCTTGAATATTTGCTGTTTGCGTGAAGCGTGTTTTACTGATGCCATGGTATTCAAATTTTTCAAACCAACTCAGTAACATAATGAGAAATTCAATTGCCTTGGAAAATTGCACAATTTCCCAAGTTTGAATAAATAACACTTGCATTGCTTTAACATTGGGCTTTTATATTGATTATGTACTCCATGGGAAGGAGGTGGGTGCCTCCTGGGAGCTTTGAAGACAGCACAGAGGAAATTTCTCATGTAGTTAGTGGGCATTCCCTCACTGTAACTTTGCAGAAAAGGGGGTTTCGGTTTTCCTTAGTTTGCTTCATACTCAGAGTAAAACTGTTCTGCAGCTGCGAGAACAAGGCATGAAGCTGAAAATGCTGCTTCTCTAAGTACTGGATACAGTTGCGTTTGGTATGATCTGTTAATGTTGCTACTCTGTCAGACCCATCCTAAACATGTATTTGTTCACCTTATATGTAAATAATGAAGGAAGTCACTATAAAAATAATACCTTAAATCTACCTGTGCTTTGTTTAATGTTACAAAAAATTATATGCACTCACAGAGAAATAGTGATTCATGAGCTGAAAAGAAATCAAGGATTGTAATTGCATTAAACCTTTTCCACATTTCCAAATTAATTGTATAAGGAATACATAAGTCTGAGATTTAAAAAGTTATTTTACCTCTTTATTTAACTTCTGAATCTGAAATTCTTCTGAACTTTCTAAGTTCTTCTAATGGTGATACAAGCCTTGAAGAAGGAAGGGATATTCTGCATGTAAGGGGCATTACACTGCATTATTGTGGAAATTATGTTCTCCTTCATAATTTGCAGTATCAAAGAATCTGGTTTAGGTTCTTACTGAAAAAATTCTTAATGAATTTTCTTGAATTTTAGATTCTTATTGAAAAAAAGATTTAAATGGTTGCAAGCTGAGCTACTTAGAGGCTTTAATATATGTGGCTGATGTGGCAGATTAAAAAAAGAATAATTTTATCAGAATGCAGACCATCTCCTATGGTGGAAAGGGAAAAGACCTGCAAAGCTGATCACTGACTTCTTGCTGTGTTATAGTGGTGCTTCCATATGCATCTTGTTCTTTTCCATCTATGCTGATCATGCCTTTGAGTAGATTTCGCTACTGTTTAGTTTTCTTGTTAGTGAAACTCCGTGAGTACCGCAACTGGATGTGACCCTTCCAGTTGTGTAAATATGAGGATGCATGTTTTTCCTCCAGGAAAACATGACGTCTGGCTTGAAAACAATTTGAAAATTTTCTTATCGAAATAGAGATTCTTTATTCATACAGAAGTTATCTAGAAAGCAAGAAAAGGAATAAAACAAAATTATAATAAAGGTAAAAATAACCCTTGTAAGGTGTAGATCTCTTCTGCCATTTATTTCATAAAATGGTCCTGATAAACATATTCAGTTTTCCTCTAGGCTGGTAACATTGTCTATTTCCAAGCTCCAATGTTTGTTTCTTACTTTGTTTTTTAAAAGTCAGGGGAATCTTAATAGTTAAATTTCTCTCCTATCCCAGCTTCAAACAGAGGAAGAAATATTATTAGCCTGGTTGGAGCCAGGAAGGTAGGAATTTCACAGTTAATAACGTCTCCATTGTTTTTTTTAAGGGCCCTTGATAGTCCGTGGTTGACATTGAGGTTGTTTCCCTCTGTCCCTTTGACTTCAGGAGTGGGAACCTCCAAATGGACAGTAGGCTGAGGGAGGAAGGGAAGAACCTGGCACTTGATATGTATGGGAGCAAAGTACTTTTGGGAGGTGAGAAGGGAGTGTTTGTCCTTTGTAGAAACTGCATTTGATGCCATATGTGGCTGCTCTAACAAAAACTAACAAATTGGGGGACAATGTTGCATGTATACTTCTTGTGGCTTTTAAAGGTCACAAATTCTATAAATCTGCATTTTAAGCCATCTGAATCTTAAACCAAGAAAATGCAGTTTGTAACACAATAAAGCTGTGAAGTATAGACATTTATGTTTTTATATTAGATGAGAATAGAAGTCAGCATCCAGTATAACCAGGAGGAGCAAAAGAGTTTGCTTGGAGGCATGTGAGAGTGTCTGAGTTGGGACACAAGGGCTTTGGCTGAAATAAAATGGGAAGTAAGTAATGTTCAGAGATGTATACATAGAAATATGGATATGCATACATATGTCTATATACGCATACACATATACTGATCTCTTGATTGCAACTGTAATTATGAATCTTTTACTTTGCTCCTTGATGTTCAAATAGTCTTTTTAAGCCTTACATCAGGAACACATTGAATTTGTGCAGCAGGCAAACTTCACAGTCTAAAGAGGCTTTGCAGAAGTGCTTTGGGTAGAGGCTTAAATATCTGCATTTCTATTGTTTAGTATAAATTAAAAATTCTAGTACTGAGTTTACATTCTTTCCTGATGAAACTGAACAGGAAAAAAAAAAAAATACCAAAAGCCAGAAGATAATGGCTGTACCAGTTCAAACCCAAAATATGAGTAAGCCAATATCAATTCTCTAGTTGAAACTCTCTAAGGAAGAGAAAATGAAGAAAAAGCAAATATATAAATTATATTGTATCAGCGACCACTTGAATCATTAAGTGGGTATTTGTAATAAATATTAATATTTTTAATTAATTGTTTGTCTTTTATACCTGTGTAAACTAGTAGCTAATGATATACAATCAGTTGTTACACAGTTGAACTGCATGTTGTGTGGGGAAAATTAACTCAATTTGTTTTTTGAAGCTACCAACAACAACATTTGATACTTCCAAGTTTTTTCTTGTATTACAAAAGATGAGAACAACTGTTCCTTATCACCTTCCCTCGCTTCATAATGGTATAGGCTTTTAGCAGATTTTCCCTCAGCTGTTCTCCTTGTAAGGAGTCTGTCTATTAAGTTGTTCCAATATGGAAGCTGCTCTGTGACTCTGATCATCCTTGCCATCTTTCTCTGAACCTTGTGGGATCCTTTTTGAGGTGGAAATTCCAAAAGTTTTCAGTCTTCAACATGCGGATACGCCATGGATTTACACAGAGAAATAATAATCTTGTCCGTTACTGTTCTAATAATTTGTAACACTTGCTTTGTGAATAGCTACAGAGCAGTGAGTTGATGTTTTCATAGGTCTACTTCCTGAGAAGAGATTTTGCTACATAAAGCTATAATTCGTAACTATTGTGATGGGCAGGGATATTATGCATATATATGATGATATGAACATTATTATATATAATATTAAACATTTTATAGAAGTGAGTGCTCCTGTAATATTCCAATGCTTCACACAGTTTTAACCCTGTATCCCTGTGAAAGGTGATTAGAAGAGTTGAACCACTTATATGCCGGGTTCTCTATGAGGAATTTTAAGAGGATGAAACCATATTGTATCCAAACATAACTAAACTCTGGATAAGCTTATACCCTGGACTGAATTTTTCAGTTTACTAAGCAATCTTAGTTTCTAAAAGTGTGCCAATGATTTATAATATTTTCAGAGGAAATAGTAGTCCACTTCTGTAGTGAATTCCTGCATACAGAAATACAGGTTTTGAGCCTTTACCATTTACAGTTTCCTAAACATCTTCCAACAGACACATAGCTGAATACACATTTGAGCCTAGTGAGGACATTGTGCTGGTGCGGTGGTCTTACAGGGATGCATTGGGTGTGACATGCATAAGCCCATTGCTTACATGTTGAGAGCTATTGTGTGCAGTTGGTAGTTGGTCAGCTTTTATGAGTCACTTACAGGGACCTGAGGAGCAGACTAACAGAAGACGACGCGTAAAGTTCTATTTCCCATGTGTAGCAGTGATTAAAGTAATCTGGAAGATGGAGGGAGTTGCAGGGTATGGGGATTGTTGACTGTACAGTCAGCATGTGTCCAGTCAGACTTAATAAGTTTGACTCAATGCAGGTATTGCCAGAGCTGATATGACTCCTGGAGAGCCTCTTTGCACAGTCCTTCAGCTTCCAGGGGGTTTTATTAGTCTGGACTCCATGCTGTGCACATCCAGAGTTGCTTCTGATCCAGCACTGGAGCTAATCTGTCCTGTGGCATTAGATGATTATGCATCATTCTGCCCAGTGCTCCAAATTCCTGGAATACTTTGCAGGTCTTATTAGCTGTAAAACATCCAGTTCAAAATACTTCAGAGACTAAACAGCTTCATTCTCATCCAGCAGTCCCAGGTCAAACAACCTGGACCAGATCTTGCTTGGCTCTGCGCCCCAGATTCCTTCCTCGCTCTGGGTGTACCTCAGTATTGGTATGGTGGTGGTTGGTGCTATGTGTGAGCACGCATGTGTGTGAAGGTGTGCTGATTGCATGGCGGATGTGTTTCTAACATGATAGAAGAGAACAGATCAAAGATTTTAGTTGGTGTGCTATGAGTCCCAGATGGTGTTCTCAGTGTGAACAATTCGAGGGAGATTCTCCTCCCCTTCTACTCTGCCCTGGTGCGGCCACATCTGGAGTACTGTGTCTAGTTCTTGGCTCCCCAGTTCAAGAAAGACAGGGAACTTCTAGAGAAAGTCCAGCAGAGGGACCACAAAGATGATGAGGGGCATGAAGCATCTCCTGTGTGAGGAAAGGCTCAGGCTCTTCAGCCTGGAGAAGAGAAAACTGAGGGGGGAATCTTATCAATGCCTACAAAACACCTGAAGTGCAGGGGCCCAATGGATGGGGCCCGGCTTTTTTCCGTAGCACCCTGTGACAGGACAAGGGGCAATGGGCAAAAACTGGAACACCAAAAGTTCCAGACAAACTTAAGGAAAAACTTCTTTACTGTGAGGGTGACGGAGCACTGGAATAGGCTGCCCAGAGAGGTTGTGGAGTCTCCATCTCTGGAGATGTTCAAAACCCGCCTGGACACTTTCCTGTGCAACCTGTTGTAGGGAACCTGCTTTGGCAAGGGGGTTGGACTAGATGATCTCCTGAGGTCCCTTCCAACCACTACCATTCTGTGATTCTGTAATGTGATGGATTTGGTGTGACAATAAAAATTTGACTGATTTTGGTGATGAGAAAATTGTAAATAAGATTTTCTTTAATTCTAATATAATATTCAGATTCACAAAACTGACATGTCATTCCTTCAAGATGTAGTTAGTTGCAGTTGCAAAAATGACTTGTTTTTTAAATCCAATCTCCAGATGCCATATCTTGATGTTATTTCTATATTAAGTAAATCACTAATTTAAAATCAGGAATATCCATATTTGTTAATACAGTGCAGTCACAAGGACAACGTCAACAAAATAATTTTACAAGATTTTGGCTCATTTTTTTTTATTATCTTTTTGTAGACCATTTTTATTTTACTGTAATAATATTTGGCTTCAACTTTTCCAGGGTATTTGTTATAAAATCAGAAATACTGTTGTAATTAGAATTAAACAACTGACAGGATTAAGATTAAAGCAGTAACATGAAGGTGAAAGGCTGTCATAGGTAACAGGCTTAGGCAAGCACAGGGGATTTCTGTACTGCTTTTTGTGTCTTTTTGTCTGTGCAGGGGCTGCTGCTCCCCGGGTTCCTTCAAGTGTGCTCAGCCTCTGCTTTGAAGTTCCCCTTAGGAGCAGCTGTATTAGAGCAAAAAAACATTCCTGGTGTTGGCTTTGCCTTGCACTTCAAGTTTCCCTCTTGGTTCTAGAGCTTACTGATAGATGAGGATAAAGTGAAGATCTTGTCAAATGGCATGTTAGGGACTATTCTGCTACATTTCATTCATGTTTGGCACTTCTCTGTCAAACTGGAGGAAACAGTGACCATTCAGAACATTTGCTCTTTTCATTAAATAATTTAAAAACACTTCTATGTCTCTTTTATAGGACTTAAAAGCTTATACTTTGATATTTCTGTATTAAGAACTTTCTTAATAGCCTTTCTCTCAAGCCCAGGAAGAGAAATAAGAAGTGTAATTGTTATTCTTCATGAGCTATTGGTGGCTTCTGGCGCATAATAAATATAAACATGCTAAATGTGTCCTATGTCTAAGTTTATATGAGGTGATCTAGTCTTATGCTTAGGTGAGTATTGCAGTAAGAGTTATTTAAATATAGTAGGTGATGTTCCAGAGAAACAAAACCCTATTAATTTCCTGAGTTCCCCTGAGAATCAAACTTTGACTTAAATAACTTTTGGCAGAAATTCCAACTTTAAGTAAATCTTAGGAAGTGATAGAAGTGATGTTTGGAGAGTCCTATAGCTTGAACCAAGACATCAATAGCCATGGACTCCTCAAGTGTTTGTTGTTACCTCAGATTCACTTGGTTATCAATTACTGACATAGCCTTGCCTTACTAGCTGCGGGCTCTGTTTGTGACAGAAGGTCTGTGCACTTACGGTATTTTGAGGACAGTGTCATGTGCAGTGCAGCAACACTGACCTGTATTGATGGGTTATTCTGAAAATCAAACTTAGAAGAGTTAAGGCAAAGGAACAATGTCATTAGATTATTGATCTTGGTAGATGGATTTGGCTTGCTTACTGCTGCAGTATAAGGAGACCAACACTTCATTTATAACAATATAATGTTGAAAATACTAAATAAATTTAGATCAATTACAAATGTTTAGTGCTAGTGAACAGTAGGTCACAATGTGAGATTTTCAAAAGCATCCTTTTATGGACTTTACTTTGTATGATGTTTGAAAGAAAATCAATACTGAGGTGACGTCAGGATGGAGTCCTAAAATGCTTAAGACAATTTAAAAGGGCAACTGAGAACTTGGTCCTTTATCCATCACAGGTAGGACAGTGTTGGCCCCTACAAATAATACAAAATAGTTTAACATGTTTGATCTTCTGGATTAATTTGATAATATTTGATAATTTTGATGTTAGTTTTTTCCTCTAAGTTGTTGTTTGTGTCACTTCAAATTGATAATGTTTGACTTCTCAAGTTGCAAACTTTCTGACCTTGAAAATAATTTTTTTTGTTACTACATATGTTTTCTTGTTTGCTCATTGGTGTGGAACCTCCTATTCTAGTAACTTAATCTGATTTTGCTAAGTTTCTGTGGCTTAAAACAATAAGCATAAACTCAGCATTTGTGAAATCCTTGCAATTAGGGATAAGAATATTAAAAAATATTCCTTGGACATTGCTTTGAGATAAGTCAGATGACTTTGGATTGACAGTGGAGATAATTGCATGTGCATTGTGAGAGCTGAAATGAGGATCAGACATGGTAATAAACACTAGGCAACTGGGGAATAGATGCATTTCACTGGCAGTCTTTTTCATTCTGATCAATAAATAAGTTAAACATATTTAGTGCCTCTCAAGAACTAGTGATAGTCTTGATGAATGAGGATAGAACTGAGGAGTGGTAAGACCTGTGTTATCATAAATAATTTTTTTCATTGTATTTCATCCAGCTAAGTAGATCAACTGTTCCAGAATTTAAACATGCTTGACTGGAAAGATGAAATTGAGGATTAAGTAGCGCATTACTATCAACCTTAAATTAAACAAGATTAAGTTTAATTCACTATAAACATGTGAAATTTCACATGGGTAAAGGAATCCAGTTTAAAATCTTCTCATGTACTTTCCCAAATGCAAACTAGTGCTTAATATCTTTCATGTTCTTGTTTAGTCTTTTATTTACTGGTTTGTTCATTTATCTCAGAAACATAATTGGGTAGTCAGCAAAAGCACTGTGAAATAACCAATTTTTGTATTTGCTTAAGTTGGCATGTGTAATGCATAACGTTTAGGCTCCATAAGCAAGCTTGCAAATGCAGCCTTTGATCTGTTCTAGGTGTCAGAAAGAGAAGTAAATATTCCCCTCTCCCCCATTACCCCTTTATCTTGCAAGACATGTTCATGTGGCAGCCATATGAAAACTGTGCCATATGAAAACCCCCTAACATTAGTTTGATCTCTGAGGAAGCCCTTTCAATTTAAAAAAAAAAATAAAAAAATCTTGAATTCTGATAGTGAAATTACTCAATGTGCAAGAAAACTGAAACCTAGATATTGGGTGCTAAGTATCGGTAGATTTCTAAAAGTTCCAGGTGTCTTCTGAGATCAAGACTCTAGCGAAAACAGATCTGTTATCAAAGTTAACTTTTAAGGTAGATTGAGAACAAAGGAGGCATAAATACAGGCTTCTATATGAACATATGGGAGAAGTCAGCTTCCTATGTAGAACAGTGGGGTTGTATGTAATCAGTTCAGGTCAACTCCAGTATGTAAATAACATCCATGAGGACTGTGAAAGCAAGGGACTTTTTATTGTCAGACAACAAAAAGGATTGTAGAAAGATTTGAGTTTTATGAGTAGAACTGGTTTTAGATTTTGCAGGGCTGTCGTGCGTTTTACGAAGGAGAAGCAGCTGACGCTTTTTATAGCTACTAGGCTGGAGTAACTTTTAACAGTAGATTTCTTACAATTGACAAGTCGTGGTCATCGGTGTAAAACTTTTCATGGTGAGTGAGTAAAATGGACTAATGCATAAACATTAAACGGTTCTCTATATATGTTTCTGGAAGAATCTTTAAGATTCTGTTTCAGATCACCTTATAGTTGTCTGGTTACCTATATGTTCATATGTTCTATAACAGTGTTTATGTTTTCAAAGTGAAGTTTTAATGAAATTCTTTAAAAAAACCACAAAACCCAAATTATTGTGTGTGTACTTTACAAATAACAGCTAATCTGGAAATCTCTCTTGGTCAAGTTACTCAATTTACTGTGCCTACGTTTGTAGAAGGAGAGAGAAAATCCAGACACCTTTGGGTAACTGTTCTTCACAGCAGTGCAAGCTGACCATGGGGACAATGTGCATCACTGTTAGTAGGCATCCAGAGCAAAATTAGAGAAAATATATTTGTGTACTCATCCATATTAAAACATGCAAACTTTCTGGTGACTGTCACTTGACTCCCTACCTCAAGAATGTAGGCAGGTGGTCTACAGATGGCATGATCTGTTTGGCTTGTGTGTGGGTAACGTATATAATACTTTCTATGATGAGTTCATAGCATGAGGTTTAATATAATGGGAGCTTGATGTGTTCATGCTTATTAGAATGAACTTCTTTAACTGAAAAACAATCTAACTTTTTTTATTCTGTTACTGTTTAGGCGTCTGAACAAGAATAAATTGCAAGTTCTTCCAGAGCTACTTTTTCAGAATACACAGAAGTTAACTAGACTGTAAGTATAATCTGATTTTTTTCTATTTTATGTTCCTTATTACACAGATTTGCATGTTTGCCTTCTAACTGTGGTGAGAGGTTTAATTTTTATGATATTATTGTGCTTATTTAAAAATTAGCGTGTTGACATAATAAAGATTATTATAACTTTTTTCATTTTAAAAATTACCCTTTTAACTAAGTCTGCATTGCCAGGCAGACTAGCAAAGTTATGGCTGCTGCCTCCTCAGTCAGGAAGATGAGGAAATATAGAGAGGTAAAGAATTTTTCATCTTCTTGAAACAGAAAAGCTGTGTTTATAAGATACTTAGATGACATCAAGACCAGTTTAAAACAGCCTAAGTTTGGCATCTTTTCTTTATTTTTGGTGGGGGAGAGGGAGAGAGTGGATTAGCACAGTGACTGGATTATTTATAAAATATATTTAAAAAAAATAATAATAGAAACAAAATTGATGAACAGGTGCCTGCACAGTTACTCTCAAGAAAAGAGTAATCTGCCTTTTTAAAGGAGTTGTCAAAAGCTGATTGAAGTTGCTTTCTGGATCCTGCCAAAGTTAAACTCATGATCCAGTCTGTCTTTTTGAAAGATGTACTATAAGGTAAAACTGGGGGGGGGAGTGTTTTATGCTTGAGGTTATATATGGAAGACCAGTTAGTAGCCTTTATGACTTGGATAGTGAAATTGTAGTTACTACAGGATTGCTAAAAAGTTGCTACATCCATGTGGGGTTTTAATAATTCTTTTAATACCTCTGTATGCAACCAAACAAACCATTTAGGCAGTGTAGTAATTTTTAAAAAATATTTTAAAAATAAGCTCTTTGTTTTAAAAGCAGACAAATTGAACAGTGTTGTGAAGTGAGAGATACTGATAGAGTTTTGGAGAATTTCAGTAATGAACTGTGTTGTTGCCTGAAGCTGCTAATGAAAAAACAGTGCAAGTAAGTGAATGACATTGTTCAGAAGATTAAAAATAGATATAAAAATATAAATAATTACAAACTATAACTGTCTTGTAATCTCAAAATCTGCTTGAAAAATCTTAGTTGGACTTGTTTTTGCAAGCTTTGTCACAGATTTTGAATGTGCTAGAAAATGTTTGCTGAATGGATTTGCTAGGGCTGAGTGATTGCCTAATGTTATTTGCATGTTGTTGAAATTCTGTATCTTAAAACTCCTCTTGAGTATAAAGCATGACCTGGTACTTGCAGACACCAGTATCTGGCCTCCAGAAGATGCCAGTTGTGTTTATTTAATAGAAGAGCTGCTTCATGGAGGTTGGTTGTCTGAGGAAATGGTGATGCTTTCAAGATAAAAAAATGTTTATTGAGTTTACATGTATCCACTAATACAAATTCCAGTTTAACATGTTGAAGTTTTATCTGTGCATGGATGCATTGTACATGGCTATTATTATTCTGAAAGCAACTTTCTGGAAATTTGTTTTTTTGAGGGAAGATTGTGTGTGTTGATAACTTGTGTGCATCTGTCTCAAGGAACCTTGCACAAGAAATCTAAGTGAAAGTAACTGAGGCTTTTCAATACCAGAGTGTGGGGTTTTTTTAGTAGATCATGTAGTCATGATACATTATAGTCCTTAACAGCAAGGGCAATAATTTTGGTTTTAGAATATAAAGATTGTAATAAAATTACGTAAAATAGAGATTAATATGAATACTGTATTCTATAATGCCTCCCAATGGATGCTGTCGAGATATTTGTCTTTGTTCACTGACATTCATTCAAAGTCTTGCCTACTGCTTAACAGTGCTTAGATAGATCATTTTAGCACTGTTTGTCAGTAGAAACTTGCTTTTTCTTTTGAAGATACAAGCGTTATATATAGTGAGTATTTTAAGTAAATAAATCTTCCAAATGCAGTTTGTTTGTATGTTTTTCAGTGATGGGAAAAGAACAAGAAATTTGCTACTTACTAGAATTTTAAATACACATGCGCACGCACACACACACACACACACACATATATATATTTTTACTTTGTGGAAAAATAAAAATAAATGGTTAAGAAGGTTACTTTCTATTTTTTTGTGTTACTGTCTTGGTCCTACTGCTAGTAGATTTCAGTGTTCTTCCTCACTACTGTTATGACTTGTCTTAAATCCAGCAGTGCCATTCTACTTTGTTCCCAGCTGGCTTTCTGGGTAAAACGCTTCAGTGAAGAGGCATGATGCTTGCATTCCTCTCCCACAGCTGCTCTGACCTAGCCTTTTGAGAAGAAAGCATAGCTGAGAAAGTGATGAAAGGGAATAAAAGAAGTGAAACAAATTGATAAGAGGGACTGATACATGGGTGATGTAAATTCTGTGGAATTTATGATCAGTGAATTAAAATGAAGGTTAAAAAGTGTCGATAATACTTTTTATTTTCCATAGTATAGATACATTATTTCTACTGCCATCTTTTCAAACTGTTGACTCTGGACTACTAAACTGTGGGTCCATTATTTTATTCTTACTAGTTATAATCCTGATAAAGTCCAAAATTAAGTATTTTAATTGTTAAGCTTGCTACAGCTCAGATGATGCAAAATTTAAAGAACTAAATATTGTCATGTAGTATACCCAAAATGGAAAATTTGATTTTATTTGTTGAAAATGAAGAGCTCAGTCTTGTCCCTAGAGCAAAGACAGATGAAATTGGCAGTGATTCTTACAGCTGCTGTCTTTAGCAGGCATGCAGTGAACCATAACAATCTACAACTTCATTAATGAAGACCCAGACTCGGTTTGTTTAAAATATAGAACTGAACATAAAGGTGACATTTTAAGTTTGATAACAGTCTGAAAGTTGGGTCTGTGTATTAGCATTAATAGAATTTGCTGGCGATGGAGTGACTGATCTGCTTAAACATGCAGGAATTTTGTGTGATGGAGGGTTTCAGGGAAGACCTGTTAATGTTTCGGGAGTAGTTACAGGTTGCAAGACAAATGTGAAGACTTTTCCTAGTGTTCTTTCAGCTGGGCTGAAATCTGCCTGTGAGTTTACTAAAGGAACAAACTTTTAAATGTAGTTCAGTATCAGCAGAGTCTCCCCAGTCTCGTTACTGCTGGAAATGGAAATGTGCTTTTACAGTGCTGCTTAAACTTGGTTGTCACATCTGGTTGATATTAGAAGCAGGGATATATATATATATAAGGGAATAAACCTTAGATGGAATGTGAAACGTCCCACAAAATGAGTTTCTCATAAGGTTTTGAGCCTTTTCTTCTAGAAAGAGTGGCTTTGATTTTGTGGATTTTGTTTGCTTTAGTTTAGATAAGAGTTTTAAGTTTAAATGGGATGGTGAATGAACTCTTGATTGGACTCTGTAGTGGAAATGCTTGCCATTACTCTGTTGCCTTGATTTCCTAGGTGTTAAAGCTTCTTAAGTGTTTTATCTGGGATAATTAATTAATAATAATTCTAATAATTCAAACTGCAGGCACTTTTAATGAGAAAACTGAATCAAGGAAAATGCACTTTTAATAAATTGAATAATGGAAACAAGAATTATATTTTTTGTATAATTTCAGATATAACTTACTAAAATCTAGCCATAAAGTAAATGAAATATTAATCTTAATACAAGTGATTAAATGCATAGAAAAAAGTATAATCACACAGAACACGTAATTTAACAGCTATAAAACCAGGTTTTGATCTCAAAATAATGATTTTCTAATATCCAAAACAACCTGGAAATTTATTGGTAAGGTGTGTAAACATAGCTTTGTGCATGCTGGAATCATGGATTTCCTTCAGGTATGCACATGGTGTATAAAATGATCATAGTGTATCTGCTTTTCAGTAAAGGCCAAGTATGCTAGTGGCCCATGAGGTTCTTAAATATCTTTAAAAACACAACCAAAAGAGGGACACCCCCAACACGTAAGAATATATTTGCTTTGTTGTAACTGCCATACCTAAAGCCGGCCACTCAGTAGTCAAGGTAAAGTTCCTTTGTGTGGATGAAAAAAAAAAACCTTGAACAGAGAATTGATACTTCCACTGAATTTGTAGCCATGGAACATTTGTTGAGGCTGTTCACTTTTAATGGACGGTCTTAGTTGTCACTTGACAAAACAAAACAGGGTTTGGAAACTTAAAAGATACTGAAATCTGATACCAAAAGAATGGAATACTATGGAAGTATTTATTAGACTCTGAAGTTAAGTAGTTTACTTTTCAGGATAATATCAGAATCTAGAATTCAGGCTAAAGCTGAACACGGTAGTGTGAGAGCAGAGCCCTGGGAATTCTGAACTGTAGGACAAAACCAGTTCGTGGCTGTGCATGATCCCCTTTAAATTGCAAGGTGTTTAGACTTCGTAGTTTCTAGTGTCCCAGTGTTTTATATTATTAATCAATAATTATTTCCAAAGGAAACTAAAGCAGCAAGGTGAACAGAAAGTGATATTGTAGACAAGTTATTTGTTTTAATAAAATGGGACAGCCTCTTGGTATCAGGAACAGCCATTGTTTAACATCTTGTTTGTCGTTAACATGGTGTAAGTATTTGTAGCATAGTGAGATTTATCAATAAAGCTGGATTAGCGGGACTGCTTTATTTCTTGTATAGTGGAGTATTTGAAAGGTGATTATGATGGGTGGGAATGGTGGGCTAAATACTTGTAGCATACAATACAAATTCCATGAGTAGTCTTAAAAAGGGGGGAAAATTAAAACCTAACAGAATCACAAAATGGTTGAGGTTGGAAGGCACCTCTGGAATCATCTTGTCCAACCAACCCCCTGCTCAAGCAGTGTGGCTTTCAGATATCTCCAACAGTCATAGTTCCACAGTCTCCATGGGCAACCTGTACCAGAGCTCGCTCACCCTCACAGCAAAGTGTTTCTTTATGTTCAGGTAGAAAAAGGAAACTCTCTTGTTGCCTACGTGTACAGTATGTCATGCTAAATAACTCGGGTGTAGTGAAGCAAACTGAATTTTAGATAGAGAAAAACTTTTTGCAGTAAATACATTATGAACAAAGCTTGGATGCTGTTATTTGATTTCTTAGCTGGAGGTCATACAACTTCAGTCATGAAAATGTATCGTTTCCTATTGACGTATGTATGTCTGAATTGTAAATTAATGTTTCCCAGGGAGATGTCAGTGAGTATCAGTCATTAGGCTGTGCTTTTTTAAGTGCTACTCAAACATTAATTAGGTAATACTTGACTGCAACAACTAGGGAACGTATCACTTCAATGTTCAAAGATGGAATAAGACAAAAAGGGGAAAAGAGGGTACTTGGCTAATTGCTAAATTGATACAGGAAATCTTGTGCTCAACCCACTACATCGTACTGTTCCTTTAGGCTCATTTCGATGGAATTATCTGGCATCTGCCTCCATCGTTTTGGAAGGATGAAAGAGGATAATATGCGGAACTTGTTAACTTGCACTGACCAACTGTCATTTGTAATGAAATTTAAATTGTGTTTTATCTGATTATATTTAATTTACTTTTTAAATGTTTTTTCCTGAAATAAGAGAAGTATATACATCCCATTTGGTTTATAATTAATTTAAAACACTGATATGAATCTCATGTGCGTTTATAACCACGGCTATGCATTGTATTAGATAATCTTAAGTTTTCTAGTTTAATATGCAATAAATGCACGTTAATAGCTAATTAGATATGTATATTCTGTAAAACAATTAAAGTAAATATAAGAATGATACCTGGAGAAGCACCAGCAAAAGCTGAGTATCTGTTTGACCTTTGTTACTAATTTTTAAGGGTAGATTAGAAGCAATAAAGCGTGCCTACACACACAAAATATACCAGATGCTTTTAGGGATTTTTCAGGCAAAGTTTGATTAATTTTGCTGGCTTTAGTACCTTCTTTGCTCAATTTTTCTCCTCAAGCTAGGTATTAAAACCACTTTAAAACTGCCTAGAAATAATGGTTTATCATGTAATTCATACACTTATGCTGGTGAGAAATGTGTATTCTTGTGTGGATGTGCATACTTAAAATTAATTTCAGTTACAAAATTATTAGACACCTATGTAGTCTTAGTTGTTTATTGGCCTCTAGTTTTATTTTTACACATTATTTGCCATCTCTTTTCTTGATTTGTCTGCTTCCTTATAATTTTAGTGTTTGTGCATTGTTTATATTTGATTTTGCGTAAGTAGTTTAGATAATTAGATAATTCCTAGTAAAAGTAGCTTGAACTATTTAGTTGCTGCTTTACTTATGAAGCTGACCTTGTTAAATATAAAGGTGCACTTAAATTCTAGATTCACTGGGTGATCCTATGATGTTCTGTTGCACACTCTGCCTGCAGTCAGAAGTTGGCCTGGGTAGTCTGTGTCTCCTGGTTTGAATTTGACAAGTGTAGTGTGTATTAGATTTTACCAATGTCTCCTTTCCTTTGAGTGCATTTATAGCTAAGATGTTTATGGTAGCTAGGAGGTTGTTACACTTGTGTATGTTTTGCCAAGAATTTGCTGCTGAAAGCCTTACTAGAACTGTTGCTTGTAAACCCTCCTTTCCAACTTGATCCTTAGCAAACTTGAAGTATCAAATCATGGCTCCTGATCAAATTCAGAGTCTTTTATCTCATAGATGTCATCAGAAGCTGTGTGTGGAAAAGCAACCAGTTCATAAATTTTCTTAGTGTCCTCTTTATTTTTCTGTTTGTTCTCTTTCTAGAAAGAAGGATCTCACAGAGTGCTGACTTAGAGCTCCATTTATCATTTCACAATAAAGCAGGATCCTGACAATTCAATTGTTACATGATTTTGAGTTATGGTGTTGCCATGACAAAATAGCATGGGCCGTAACAGTGTGTTTTTGTGGTTTTGTCCACATCCAATAATTGTAGTTTTACTGTGTATAGATCACAGCAGGTCTTTTTAGAAGACAGTAAATAATTACAGTAAGTGTTTGCTGTTCTCTAGGGTGCACTTCTGGCTTGAGAAAGATATGCATTAGGTCAGAGGCTTGTGCTGCAGATAGCTGGATGACATTTACACCATTTATCAAGCTGAAGTCATTTTATATCTTCTTCTTGACTCTGATTGTAAATAACGTATGCAGCAATTTTAAAAAATACAAATAGACCAGCTTTTTCTGGAGAGTCTTAAGGATTTTTTCCTGTCTAAGTTAGTGCAGAAGATGAATTTTAAAAAATATTAATAAAAGGGGTTTTTTATTATTGTGAGAGTAGAAAACAAATGTGAAAAAGCCAGAAGGCTCCTTTCTCAATGCTACTTTTTTCCCTGTGTGAAATTGATTATTTAAAATTATACTGTGCAGATGTCTTGTTTCCCCTCTTAGGGGAAATAAGGATGATTGGAAAAGAAAGGGTACTCTCTGTGAAAATTATATCTGGGTTTTAGTGGCATCTTTCCTATAAGACATCTATTGCCAACTTCTGTGATCAGGTCATCTTTATTACTAAGCTATTTACGGTAGTTTGTGGCAAAGGATTATACATTTCCGGAAGAAATACCACACATGCAGGTTAAGCATGTCTGCTTTGGAAATATATTAATTTACTCTATTAGCTGAATAAATATTGCCTTTCATTTTCACTATTTTTTTTTTTTCTCCTGTGCTGTTAGAAGGGTGACTTATTCTTTTGGTTGGTGCTCAGTTCAAGAGATCAGAAGACTCCAAATTTGTGAGATTAATTTGCCACCAAGTTATTTAGTAGCCCTAATCATGTCGCTGGATATCGGATTTTTTTTTTTTTTTAAGCACTCTCAAACATGTTCTAGTTTAAAATCACATGTCTAGGAGATAACTTACTTAAAATGATTATACTGTTATTGCCTGCTCAACACAATCCTAAAGTGGAAAATGCTTATTTTATTGTACTAACACCAATAGTAGCCTTGTAAATTTACTGAGTCCAGCCCTGGGCTTTACATCAACAAGGCTGTTGTAAGTAATTTCTGATGGTTCTTAAAATTATTCTTATTCTTAGTATCAAAAAAGGAATGTCGATAAAGTTCAGTATGTAGTCACTTTATCCAATTAGACATTAATTCCCATCAGAGTTTGTTCTTTTCTCCACAGCCGGGATATTTGAGAAAATCCTGGAAATGTTTAACAAAATTAGGCTTTCCTGAACTTCTGCAGACTATTTTGCAGCAAAGACCTCTTGGTCAGGACTCCATGGTTAGTCATCACCTCGATAGCTGGAGACGTGGTTTCTGAGGGTGGTCATGTACACTCTGCCAATTCTGAAACACATCCTTTTTAACAGGCTTCAACTTCTGTGTTTAGAGTGACAAGTTAAAACTGGGGGAAAAAGGACAGTGACTCAGTTTCTTGTTATGATGGCTTTCACATGACTAAGAGCTATTACTGAGTTCTCAAAATACAGTAATTGTGGTGGGTGTTCTTGGCTTACCATTTTCTTACATTCATCTTCAGAACTTTGGGCTGTTGCTTCTGTTAGCACCAGTTCAAGCGTTGTAGCTCCCTACAGTGTTGTATTCTCATTCCCCTGGCTTGACTTGTGGTGACGGCAGGCTGGGGAGGTTTGTTGCTGGTGGCCTCTGCAGAGGGGCCGGGTCTGTTGAAGCCATAGGCTGCTTTTGGTAAACTCAGCAGAGGACTGAATAGCTGTGTAGATTGCAGTCAGAGAACAGTGAGGTTGTATCTGCAATTCTGTTGTTACTGCAGGTACTCTGACCTACTGGTTTGTTGGCAGTTTCTTTTCCAGGAACCGAATAACCCCGTTAGTCTGACTGTGCTTGCTCAAAGTTTGTCAGTGTCAAGATTTACTGCATTTACTTTGTTAACATGGCTTTTTGGCCTCGCTACTAGGGCTCGTCTGCAAATGTCAGCACATTGTGATGTACTTGTCCATAATTTATTGCTATATGGATCTTGCTTTTCTTGTTTAAAAACTTCCTTTGAATTGGTTAATTCATGTGTGAATATTTTTTGTGCTTTCCCCATTTGCTGTATGTTGAAAGCAGCAGAAAAGTGTTTTGCTGAATGCTTAGCTGAGTAAATGGTCCAGGGCTGCTAGAGTTCTGGCCCCAGTTAGATTGAGCAGTGGCAAATTCACTTGTAAATTTTCATTACTGCAACTAGGAAAAAATGCAGAATATATATAACTTTTTTTTCTTTTTTATGAACAGGAGATTAGAATAGGAGCGTTTAGCATTACTTTCAAATTTGAGGCTGTTTCCTTACACAAGGTGAATGTAGGAACAGATTGAACTGGTGACCTGAAGCACAGACATCTCACCTATGTAACAGGAAAAATAAAATAATGAGAATGTAAATATTTCCATTGCTTTCCATAACAGGCTGTCATCCTGAGGTTAAAAATTAGCTTACATTTGTGGTCTTGTAAAAGTCCTTTCAAATACTTTGGAAATAGTTTGCAAATAATGAGACTTTCTTTTGGTGTGCAGGTGGATAGAAGAGGTAGGGACATGATCATTGTTCTAGAGGTACTAATGAGGGTTAAATTATAAGTGCTGCACATGGAGGATTCATTTTGATCAGCGACTTCAAAAACAAAAAGCCATTTCCTAGCACGAGTTTTCTGGCATCTAGCTCTACTGTTTACTATTTCACAGCAGTAGAACTCAGCTTTACCTGCACAGATTTATTGTGTATTCAGGGTGCCCTGTGAATTAAGGTTATTGTGAGTAAAATAATGCAAGACCAAACCTTTCTTGTTTTAATTCTCATTTGGTTTTATTATTGAAATCTCTAATGTGTACAATGGGAAGTTTAAGCTAGGCTTTCTGGAACTTTTCAATATGTTTCACAAGGGTAATAGGGCATGCCTGTTTAAACTATTTCAGACACTTAAAGGTCACCAAAATGAATAGTGCTGTTACTTTTAAATGCAGTGCAGTTACTTTTGAAATACAGTCATAAATGATCCAGGATTTCATTATGATTTGAATCTCCTTCAGCTGAGAGAAGCAGTGGGATTGTAGCCTGAGGCATATGTGTCCCTGTCAGAAGGGTCAATGTGGAGCTGAACCAGGATGTATTTGATCTAGAGTCTGATGCAGTTTCATGTCCCAAGTGCAGTCTATGTTGTAAAATCTACAAGAGTAGAAACTATTTATGAAACAAGATTAAAATAACTTGTGCAAGTTATTAAATGTTATGGTGCTACAAGAATAGATTGACAAGGATGATTTATCATCATTTTACTCATATGAGTAAGAGAAGGATGTCGTACAAGGTGTGCCTTTCAGCTGCTTTTATTTTTTAACTCAATGTAACATACCGAAAACAAAGGCTTACAATATCTTGTGTTATAAAAAGTCCACAAGCTGATTTTTAATAGGTTTCTCTTACATAATGCTTTGGAACTTAGTAAGATTATTCAAATATACAGTAATTGCCAGTGTTGGAAATTTGAGGTTTTCTGCAATGAAAATGCAAATACTATTGAGAAAATTGAACAGAACGTCTTTGGAATTAAGTACCTGTCTTTTACTTTGCTTCGTTAAAGTCCCTGATGGGCTATTAGTAGACACATGTCTATGAAATATTTTCTTCATGAAACAGCTGATATGGATTTATTTAATTCCTATTGATATGGGAGGAATGTTAAGTTTAATGTTTCCAGTGGTTTACATGTAAGATACAATGCCAATGCTTAATGAACTGTGAGGGGGAAAAAAAAATTGAAAAATAAGGCATCCAATATGAAACCAGATGTTATGCTTATACAGTTAGTTTCTTTTGCTGAGAGGATAATCTTGTTTCCTACCCCACAATCACATTAATACAACCACCTATTGTGTTAGTTCTAATAATCATCTCTGGGTCAGTCCCACCTTGCCATCTTTTCTGTACCACTGGAAGTGAAGAAGATTGCTGAGCCTATTAGAACCTTATCAGTCTACAAATCCTAAACTGATTTTTCTACAACTAGTGTATGCACATAGTAACTGTATCTTTGAAAGTATTCAAATGGGATTTTTGCTTTTTTCTTGAGTCACTTGTACTCATACCATCCTATTCTACTTTTTCCCAATAACTGCTCAATTAACCCTGTACATTACGTTCCCTTATTGGGAACAGAGCTGAACAGGATATTGTGCAAAATTTTTGTTATCACTTGAGCTTTTTCTCCAGAAGTGGCAGCTGTTCTGTCTGATTTCAGTGGTGTTTGATCTGAGTACTTGTTGGTCAGTAGGAGGTACTTCACTTAAACAACCTCCCTTCCTTGACTCTTGAGGCCTTGTATTTCTTCTGCTATATTAAGTACTTCTGTGACTGCTGACGACTACACTTGAAACACCAGTCCCAGGATTTTGCATTGTCATAAGATTGGCTGCAATAAAACGTGTAAATCTAGCAATGTCATTTTACGGGATTCATTGAGAGGATGTAGTGGCACATCTGTGCCTGAGCAAGAGTATTGCCCCACAAGGCAATGACTCACCTAAAGGAATTATTATCTAGTGAATCTCCATCATTCTTTTTTGGTATTAGTTATGGGTCTGGGAAATGCATGTACGTGATATGGTGTTTCCATTTCTACCAGTCCTTCCTGTAGTGAGAACAGAATTGTACTAACATTGCTCAGGTAGACTGTTTAGTTTTGACTTGCAAGGCAACATTTGTCAAGTATTTTGATAAAGTGTAATTTATATGCATCAGTAATTACAGACTCCAGAGGGACCATAGCAATAATGCTATTTTTTCCCTGACACGAGAGGAAAAAAATTTCCCGTAAGCCTGGGGAATGCAACATGCTACTTGCCCCAGTTGGTGGTGAACTTCAAAAGAAAACAATGTTTCTTTTTACTGCCCTGGGTTATTTCACTATTTTACCTCAAAACTGGTATTTCAGTTGCTTGAAGGGAATTATTTTTCTTCACTGCTTGTTACTCTTTTTCCCAAATGGCATTGCTAGTTTTTAAAAATGAGGGCCACCTCGTTCTCTTGCAGCTGCAGCTTATTCTAGCTCCTATTTAATGAGGTAAACCAATTTCATTGTGTTTAAATAAGTGCATGAACAAAAAAACAATCACTAGATCGTTTGGCCTGTGGATTGCAGTGACTTGCAACAGGCCTCCTGTCTGGCATCCAACTTTCAAAAATATGAGCTAGATTATTTTAAACTTTCTAGTTAAAGTTTGTAAATTGCATATGTAAATAAATTCAATTTTATGGAAGTTGAGACTTACTTGTGACCAGTCTGGGATTTTTTTTATACCTCAGAATTCACTTTGTAGACTCCTTCCTTTCAAAATAATTAAATGAAAAGGGGAAAAGGATTTTTCTCCTCCTTTAAGGCATGTTGAACATGCCAAGATGTATGGAAAAGTGAGGGCTCTAGCATGACTCTGTAGCCTTGTCTCAAAAATGAGAAAAGTTCAGTTAGAGAGTTTCTGTAGCTTTTTTTTAAGTGTGTGTGTGCATGTTCACCAATGTTTGTGAGTTTGGAAGGAAGAATGCCAAACCTAGCTGTTCTTTAGGCTTTCAGCCTGGCATCTCCCAGAAGTAAGGTGACCTAAAAGGGTAAAATTGTTAAAACCTGTGGGGAAGCAGTTTTTAATCTAAGAACATTACAGGTATTCGTACTGAAACAAGCTCTTTCAGTTACCAGTGAGTATTCAAATGCTAGAGGAATGCTGGAGATGCCAGCAATATTGGTATCTACACTGAAAATTTTGGCTGAGTTGAATAGCCAGTGACAATACTTCTGAATAACTTTAAACTGCACTTTTTATATTATGCAACAGTTAAATAATTGACTGATTTTTTTGAAGTGACTTTCCATGGAACACAACTGATGTTTACTGTACAGGTTGTGGGGATCAGTAGTAGAGATAGAGGTCGAGTGTTGTCTTGAATTAGCAGTCACTGAGTTGTTCTTTTTCCTCACTAATGTGTTTAATTTTTAAGGATTTCACATTTAGTGTTACATTTTCAAGCTCATTTCTTTTTCTTCTGCATAAAGCAATTTTTCTGGTTTTCTTACTGTCATTTAAGAAAGATTGGATGATATTAACCTGATTTAACTTTGAAGCTGGCCATGTTTTAAGTGAGAAGTTGAACCATGTGACCTCCAGAGGTCCTCTACAACCTGAATTATTCTGTGGTTCAATATATTATTTACAGAGTTTAATGCAAAGATTTGGGAGCTTTTAGCTGGTTCAAGGTTTGTCAGTTATTGTGGATGGAATACTAGATTTTGGGGTGGGTTTTGTTTTTTTTTTGTTTGATTGCTTTTCCTTTCTCTTTCTATTTCAAATTAAAGATTAAATGTAGTAGACAGGATTTTTGTGGGTGCTGGAAGATACTGTGCCTAAGAGGTGCAAGATTGCGCTCCTCACCAGGATCTTCATGGAGTGTGAGGCAAGGGTTCTCAACTCCCACGAAATTTGAAAGTCAGCAGGATCCAGAATTGAGGAACTGCTGTTAAAGAAAATGATTTTTAGCGAACTCCTGCCCTAAATTGTGCAGTTCAGATCTGCTTGTAACGTTTGCTTTGGTATCCTTTTCGGAGGTAGGTTGTGCCTTGGTGTTCAGTATTTTTATATCTTGTAACACCTCATTGTGGGGGAAAGTTACTTGCTATATCCCTGTCCTGGTTTTACTAGGATAGAGTTAATTTTCCTGAATGTGACCTGATTCTGCTCCGCTTAAAACCACTTTGTAAAATCAGAATGACTTGCACAGAAGGCTGTCTTAGAATGATTATATAATAGATGCACATAGGTGCTTCAAAAAGGGAGTATATTATAGACAGCTCATCTCCTCCTTAGAGTTTTCCTTCCTGAGAGCCTTTTCAGAGTGGACTTGGTATGGAGGCTTGAAGTGTTCCTGTGGGGGCAAATATTTCCAGGTCTTTTTCTGGAGGACCCATTTTTTCTGGCTTTGTACAGAAGGAAAAGTCACGAGCTCCCCAGAAGGATGGCGTTTGGGGTTGGAATCTGCTCATGCAATTTGTAGCCTCTCTTGTGGGTCTTGCGGTGAAGATGCAGCTGCAAGTTGGCAACCAGCCCATGTCAGTTCCTGGCTGCAGTCTGGGTGCTCATGGCATATAGTATTGGATTTTCGTTATTGAACACAGAACAGTTGCTTGTATTTTTTTCAGAACACACATTAATGAATCTGCCAGGATTTTAAGTTCTGCTCTGTGGCATTTTTGTGTATTTATTAATGATAAAATTTGAAAGAAGGGCAAATTGATCTCAACCTCATGATAAGAACATAACTTTTGAATTTAAATTATATTAACTTAGTTTATGGTTGCAACAACAGATATATGATTGTTCTCTTTCTGATCTTAATCTGGTGATCTTGATTTAATTTTCAAATTTATTTCCAAACAGCCTCTAAGGTAATGTTACTACAGGGTCAGCAGTCTATTTAAATTACATAAAAATCCCAACTATTTTAAAAGAGTGGTTAAAAGGAGATGTTATCTTAATGTCCGCTGGGTTATGCTGCATTTTAAGCTACTACAAAATAATGCCATGTCACAAGTAGGACTGGTAAGTGAAGTAAAAGATGAGCAGATTCAAATAGGCTCAAACAATATATGAAATGAGATGGTAAAGTGACAGAGCTGGGATGACCCTATGGAGACAAATATTGTTGAGTCTAATCTTTAATAGCATGTATGCTTATTTAAAAGTACAAAGTGTATTCCTTGGTGTTTTGGAGATAAACATGTTATTTCCAGCACGTGTATTTTGAAACTGTGGTAAAGCTACAACTAAGGAAAATATGACACTAGTTCATGTATGATTATCAGTTCATCTGATACTGAAGGGAATGACTTCCTGCTAGTGCCTCCAGAAAGGCTCAATTTAAGTTAGTTACTCAACTTAATTCAGTTACTGGATTACGTACTTTTGCTTAAATGTCTATGTCAAAAGATTTTTTCTGCAAGTAGCATTTTTTTTTCCCCAAAAAAATTTTCACAGAGTTTGTGCGGGAGCCATGTGTGTACAGAATCATCAAAGATATTCCAAAATCCTATCGTTTATGTCATGCAGATTAATTAATTAGTTTAGAGTTCTAAACTAGTCTGCCAAAGAAATGAGTTAGTGTGCTTAGGCTGGTCAGAGATAGGTAATATGGGAAGTAATTGTTAACTATGGGAATAAGGCAAGTACTTAATTTTAGGAAGGCTTATTTTTGAAGAAAAAAAGGAATATCTGAAATTATTTTCTCCTTTTTTTTATAATAAAAGACAAAATCAGTTTGTGAGTTGGCTAAAACCATTTAATGTTATTTAGTGAATATATCTTACATATTCATAGAGTGAAGTTAGGCATCACCTCATAGCCCTGTAGCTCTCCTCCCCTCAAAGAGAAGTGGATAACTGTCAGGATGGTTGAAAGCTGTTACTTTGCTTTTTTTTCAGGGCGTATATGTGAACTGCCTTGTTTGGTTTTTTTGTTGCTTTTTTAACAAAAAAGAGGTTTGAACTGGTCTACCGTGTTTACAAAATTTTTGCTTTCTCCTTACTTTTCCCTGTAACATGATTAATTTTCCTTCTTATAGATCTGAGTTAGATCTTAGACAAGTTGTTGTTTTGTCAGTGTATGAATTACTATCTATTGAAAATAGTGTTGGTTATTTTAGAAACTGTAGTCAATATTAATTTTATCTTAATTAATTCCAGATAGTGTAGTTATCCTTAAGTATTTCATTCTTAAATTATTCTTTACTTGGTTAGATTGGGGGGGTTTCAAATAGTTTAGAGTTCTTATTTTACGGAGTAACTCTTCTCGTGATTCCATGCATCCCAGTTTTTACCATGTAGCTATGATGCTTATTGAAAATAGTACATTTAAATATGGCTTAACATTTCATAGGGTCATAAATTATATAATTCATAATGGAAAATGTAGAAATGGCATTTGAAGTGCGGTGCCCTTATTTCCTTTGAATTACCCCTAATGCACTTCAGTATTTGAATAAAAGGATGGGTAATTTATTTTTGGCTTATTGTCAACTATCATCACTTACTAAAAAATATGTTTAAAGACTTCTTATGGGAATTCGGGCTCTTTTTTGCAGGATTTTATGTAGGTATGAAGAAAATGGTAGCTTTTATTTCACTTGTGCCTGGACATAAAAATATTAAAGGACTAAAGAACAATCCATATACCAAAAACAGTAGCCAGAATCAGGGTCTGATAACCTGGAAGAAGCTATCGCAGGAGGATCTCCTGGCAGTGATTTTAGTCTAGTGTTGTGTTCTTGTATCTTCAAGCTACGTATTAACCAGTAGAAGCCAGGTCATGACTCTGCTGGGTTTCTGAGTAGGAAGCTCCATATAGTGCTGCTTTGCATTATTACTGGTGTGGGATAGTGCTGGCTGATTTACTGCAGCTCCATGTTTGTGGCTTATGCTATAAACTAATGTGAAAGCATGCATTACTTAACTACCTGAAATAAACAATAGCAGTAAATAGTATCATTATAAAACTTTGAGAAGACATGTAGTCCTTTTGAAACTTTTACTGAGACTGTTAAAAAAACCCAACCAACCAAATAAAAAACCCAACTAGGACAATTAAAAAAAAAAAGTAAAAAGATATATCACATTGTTGTTTTTACACAGCTTGGGATCCATGATCTAAATATACTGAGTTACAAAGAGTCAGAAGAGCAACTGGGGCTTAAATGCTGGCATTGTGCAGAGGTGCATTTATACTTGTGTATTTGAGTGCATGTCATTGCACTGGATTGGATTTAGGTGTCTGCACAGTCCATCTACTGTAAATCTACACATTGTTCTGCTTGGCATTTCTAACTGTATGAGGTAATAGCTTGGGAAAACAAAAATCATGCATGGAAAAACTATTTCTTCAGAAACTACCAGCTGAGTGCTTGGGCTGATTTTTAAAGTCATGTTGGCACATATCAGGTAATAAGGCAAAGAATTACTAGATAAGGGCAAAGAATTTTGGAATGTGATGAGCAAGACTGCAGTGTCTTGATTAGTTTTCAGTCGAAGTGAGTACATTATTTAAATGACTTGTTTTCTAAAGAATTGGATTACATTTTCAGTTGAGTAGCTTTGTGGGGATTAATTTATTGGTAGAATAGTACTGGAGTCGAGTTGGTGATTTTTTTTTTTCTTTTTTTAAGTAGACAAACATATTTGTGTGATGGTTGTTTCACATATACACATATTTTACTGATCCTCTTGGTTAATTGTTTCCATAACTGATGTTGCATGTTGTGCTGATGCCATGTTGCTTTTGGAAACCATTTCTTAGTATAGATGTTCACACAGTTTTTCAATAAAATGTAATGCTTAATGAAAACTGTGTAGTGCAACAGCTGAAACACATTAATGAAATCTACACTAGTGTGCATATTTATAAAGTGTTACAATGATGCTACTTGGGATTGTTATATTATAGAGATATTATGTAAATAGCTAACTACTGAGATACCTGGGAGTTTTTTGAATGAAAGCTTTCATAGGCTTAAAAATTGCTGCTTCTGTTTTTTAATGAGAACATTAGAAAAATTAAACCTTACTTGAATTGTCTTAAATTGTTGAAGAATAAGTAAATTTTAAAAAGACTAAATTGTGATAATTCCTGTTCCTGAAGTACTGATGGTTTTTGATCAGCTGTATATCTTAATTTTATACAGTGCTTAAATAATCTGTTGGTATATAGACAGGAAACAAAGGGGTTAGGTGTGCTTTGCCTTGAAAAGTCATGGGATTTCTTGGTTAAACGCTATGAACTTGAAATGGTGAAACCTGAATGGGTGATTTAAGCAACTTGAAATTTTGTTGTAATTTTCTTCAATGGTACTAATACTGTCCATTTTTTATGGCATAATAGAAAGACATGGACAGGTTAGAAATTTTGGTTGTATCTTTCCCATGGTTCCTGATCTTAATAGAAAAGAATAAAATAAATCGGAGCCATTTCTATGCACCGCTGAAGAGAATGTGTGCTAGGTAAGGTGAGCCTGGAATGGCAGCCAGGCTGTTGAACAGAAACAGCGCTTGGCTTTATTAAGTTGAGATAGAAATTGAAACATTTCATTTAAGTATCTGCATAGAGTATATTTTTTATATTTCAATTTCAAATAAAACCTTTGGTTTCCTTTTAAAGTGTGTGTCAGATAAGAGCACCTACTACTTGTGCTGTGCCAGTGCTGTCTGTAAAGTAGGTCTGCAGAAGAAGGTGTTCCCTGAGGGAGCTTTTACTTCTGATTGTGGGTCAATAGTAAGGGTGGAAGGTTGGCAGCCCTGACACTGTGGGCCATAGGAGGCTGTGCTGTTGCAGCAGAGAGTCTTAGGGGATGGGTGTTGTGATTGACAGCCTAAGGATACAGCAAATAGTTTCAATATGGTGTGGCTAGTGAAGTTGAGAGGGCAAGTTTTGGAGAATTTCAGCTATGTCATGGGAAATGGCCACAGCCAGACTTCTGATTAGCGCCAGAGTGCAAATCCTCTGGGTCATTGCCAGGGTTCAGGAGGGCAAAACACTGCTAGGCTATCAAATTGTTTCCGTACTTTGTTGAAAAGAGAAGAAAAGAAAGAAAAAAAAAATCAAAAGCAAGCAGATTACTAGATTACTTTTTTTGGTGTCAAACTTGCCGTCATTTTAATGCTGCTGATATGTAGATCCTAAGCAATGCATGGTGACAGAGAAGGGCTGGCACAAGTGCATTTAAATACTGGAGATATTGAAGAAATCTAAATAGTTAATAGCTACTCAGCTGATTTTTCATTGGATTAAAAGAATTCTCTCAGAAATCAGCACTGATTTTTGTCTTATAAATTTTACCTACAGCATGGGTTGTTTTTGTGTATTAGTGATCCCAAAATGGCTTTAAACTAATTTTTCTGAATCTTAAATTGAAAGAAATCACATGACATATTGAGGGCATAGGGAAAAGTATTTTACGTGGGCGTTTTGTGTGTGTTTTGTAGTGGTGTGGGTTGGGTTGTTTTTGTTTTTCGGTTTTTGTTTTTTTCAAATATCAAAAGTATATTCTTCAAGGATGCTAATTATGACTGTAGACTAAAAGCAAAGCAGAAAACTGAAACTAGTCTCAATGCACTAAAATGCATTGAATTTTTCTTGTGTGAGGCAAGCTGTTGTAAATACCTGCTATATTGGTCAGATCTGCTGTGGGTATGATTTGTGAGTGCACTCAAGTAGAAGTTTCCTGGCTCTGGGACGCTGCAGTTTTCCAAGTCAAACCTCTTTATTCATTCACCTCAGTTAAGTAAACAGAGGCATTTTGTTTTGCACTCATGTCGTTGCTTCCCAAACCACAGTACCATGGGTCTTGGAACAACTCTTTTGCAAAAGTAGAAGTAGTGTGAGGTTGTGCCACTGGTCCCTGAGACAGGTGGTGGCTGAAACCAGGTTCTTGCCACAGTCCAAACCATTCATTTACCCCTCGCCCCATTCCTCTAGTACTTCTGAATTACTGTAGATTGGATTAACTGACTCAGCCTGTTTCGCCAGAGGAACCCCCAGTGTAAGGAGTTAGGCAGGCCCTTTCTGGATCACTTCCCTGAAAAACAATAAAATGTGTGGGTGCCTTCTGTTAGGCAGACCCAAAGGGGTGCCAGAGCTCTGGACTTACTGGCATTCTTCCTATCTGAAGTCTCAGTGTAACTGAGTGTTTTCATGCTGCCCTTACTGTCTGTCAGCCTGGTGTGTTACGCTGTAACTTTCTCTCGGTGGCCCTCGTCTCTGAGCACGAGGATGCCAATAGCTGATGGTGGAACTTGCCCCTCTGCGTGCTTACCAGAGGGAGGAATTGACAGGGGTGAGGGGAAAAGTCCTTTTACCTGGATTAACTCTGAAGTTATCCAGCCTTGTTTCCCGGTCCCATGCGTAGGTGGTACCAGTATGCCAGCCAAGGCAGGGGCACTTCAGATGGTGAAGGCTGATTGTGCCAGAACCGCAGCTGAAAGAAATGCTGATCAAACTGTTTCCAAAGAGCCTGTGTGTCTGGCCTTACATAGTGCTGTGATTTATTTTCTGATGACTGGACTTCTTTTATTTATTTCTTGTTCCTTCTTCTCACAATACTAATGACATTTCCAGTAGATCTTTGTGAATTTTCATTTCCTTACATGTTTCAGTTTTCAGTAAATACAATTCCACATTCATTACTCATGTGAAAGTTACAGAAAACTTATCCTAAAAGTGAGTCCCTGCAATTTATATGTCAGTAATTATATTTTATTGTATTAATCTGATTGTTTGAATTAACCTATCCAGCCTATTTCTTTAGTAATTGCAGAGCTCTTATTGTTTAATGTTTCAAGAACAATACTGTAAATGAGCAGAGGTTTGCAGACTTCTATTCCAAGAGCTGTCTAGATCTTGGAGTTTTCCAGGACAGAGTGGTCCTTTCCCACTTCTCTGCACAGAACAATGAGAAGCAGCTCTATCGTCCATGATTCATGAGACAGAGCTTAGCATCTGCTGTGAAAGCTCAGATTTTTTTGCCACAGCCCCAGTTTTAAACAAGGGACTATTTGCTGAGCAGTTGAGAGCTTACTTGAAGCAGGAAGTGCTTGGCTGGATGACACACTTTAAGTCTTTGCAGTGATAATACAGATGCATTTGCATTGCTTAAAAAACCCAAACCTGTGAAAGTGTAAGTAACAAACAAAAAGTATTCAGAATGAATCTATGTTGATTTTCATATAATATTTTTGTAAGGTTAGGCTGAAGTAATATCAGAAGTCCAGTACGCTTTTGTTAGTGCTTGAGAATCATGTGTTGTCCTAGGGAAAACATTAATTTCCCAAATGAGAATTTTTTTCACTAAGAAGTAGTTAAACTAGAAGTATAAGTAATAGCCAGGAGCTGCAGTGAAATAAAGTTGTTCATCTGTGCTGACATCTGATTCTCTGGTTTGGCATGAGACTTGATTTTGGGCATGTCTCATTCCTCAATGATTAATAGAAATGGTAAGCATAAAATGCAGGTCTGTTCTGTATTGTCAGCAGTGTGCTCCATTGTGGATGCTGTTTGCATAGAGTGATATGCAGGATCTGAAAGGTATTTCAGAAGAAATCTTAACATCTTAATGGAGGAATTAAGAGGTCACCAGAAGAACTTCTAGCCATTTAATACTGGAGTCAGAGGATGAGGCAGTGCTATGCTGTGGTGATGAATATGCTTCAGTGTAGCCAATGACAAAATATACTAGTGCTTCTGGCAAATTTTTTGGGGGTGAAGGGAAGAGCAGGTAGGAATTGTGGGACAACTTTCAGAGGATGGAGAGGTAACAGAGCCACCTGGAAATATATATTAATAGCTCTAAGTTTTCTACATTCTTAAAAGCAAGATAACAGCATAAAGATGCCCAGATGTGTAAAAGACATTTGTAGTTTAAATGTACGAATACCATAATGATTGGCACACACAGTGACTTTGAAGTGTGTTTTTAATTATGTTGTTTGCATGTAGTACTCTGTGTGAAATATTTTGATCTCACATAGGGAGAACAGTTAGGTCTGTAAGAACTGTGTGAATGGTGTGAGAGATCTTTGCAGTATATTTCTCTGCCTGGAAAAGCTGGCATGTTGTTCCCTGTCATCAACTGGGATGTGAAAATGAAATGTACAACTGCTGAAAGTTGTGCAAGGAATATGGTAAAAAAAATCTTCTGTCTTTGAAAATCTCCATATGTAAAGTACTTGTGCATGTTTTGAAGATGACTTGGTTCTTGGGATCACTGAAGGTATTAAGGAGGAATGAGAGGATGTGTGTATCAGGCTTGTCTTTGGCAACAGTTTAACAGCACAAAACAAATTATAAAGCAAATGCGTATAGTAACTTGTTGTCTCTGTCAAACTTGAGCAGTTATAAAACCCTGTCCAACTGCGTTGTGGTCTGTCTTCCAGCAATTAACATACTGGAAACGTAGAAGCTACTAATGTTCCAGAAATTTATCTCTAAAGAACTGTCTTAACTTCTGATGGGCAAGGCTTGTGTTGTCAGAGATCTGATCATTTTGTTCTAATAGCAAAGCATAAGAGTTTTTACTATTGGCTGCCTTTTTAAAATGAGGCTAAATTTCCAGACTGATGTGTCTTCAAAGTAATGAGATTACTGGAGTTTAGTTGCTGGAGGGAGAGGTGTGCTTGAGGAAAATACGTGGCTTGAAACTAATGAAAAGTTTTGAAAGGGAGAATGGGAAGGAGTGGCTCCAGTTCACAGAAAGATTGCTATAAATTGCACCTTTAACGAAACTGCATGCTGGGCTCAGAACTAGACCTATAGAAAACAGATAGTGTACCTCTTAAAACTAAGGAAAACCTGCTTCTGTTTAAATACAGTCTTACTTCACGGTAGCTACCTTGCTGTAACGGTAGCTGCACCATGCAGTGCTTCCCAACCCCTCTGCTCAACAGCCTGGTTGTGAGTGTCCATCAGAGACTTCTCATGGAAACTCTGCCGTTTCATGACATATTCATTCCAGGTATTTGCAATTTCTAATCACTTCTGGAAACATGTACAACTTGTTGCAGTTCATGATCTACTTCCATGTCAATCCTGATAAAAATAATTAATTTTCAATAGCAGTTGCTGCAAATCATGAGAACTGTTTTGTATGTGTGGCTTCGAGGAAGTGTATGGGAAGTGTATGTAGCCTAGGCCTACTGGTGAAGTGTACTTACAATTTTAGTCTTTTATTCAGGCAAACAAAAAATTTAGTAACTAGAGTAAAAATTCCCAAAGAACTGAGTAGAATAATATTTAGTCCCACTAGGTGATCCTGCTTTGGAAATCTCTTCATACTAGCATTTTGGCAGGAATTCAAAGCCATATCTGTCTTTATGGAGTACATTTCTTGCAATAGGAATGTATACAATACAAGTACAACCAAACATAGGCTTAACAATAACAACAAAAAGTAACATGCCTGGTTTAAAACCAGAAGTCCATTTTACAATCACATTTTCCATGTTTATATATAGATACAGTATTATAGCTTAAACTTACTTTCTGGTTTAAGTACGATATGCTTGCAACTGCGCCATACAGACCACTGTATATTAAACTCATCTGGGTATTGTACACTGCCCTAGTGTTACCATTTGTGTATGCAGGTGACATGCACAGCTCCAAGTCTTAGCCAGTCTCTGATGTTTTCTCTGAGAAAAGCTGAGCTGAGTCAAAATCTTTCTTTCAAGCTTTGGAAATCTTTTGTCTACCTTTGAATAAAATGCATTAGTTGTCAATTCCTTGCCACTTTAGGTATATTTCTTTTCTTCTGAGCTGCCTTCTTGCTAGCGAAGATAAGCTTGTGAGCCTATGTCTCAGTAAATGTTCTGTGAAATTAGAGTTTAGTAAGCTCATAGTTTTCTCTGTCTGTTTTGATCTGTTTGGGTAATGAGAATGAGACATGTGATGCTGTTCATCAGTCTACATTGGGAAAATCTTGTGAAGCAGAACTGTTGCGGCAGATAAGAAAATAGTTGTCAGTAGATGTAAAATTGGAGATAAACTGACTGGCAGTATTGGTTAAATGTGGGGAAAAATCTTTGGAAATACATCAGAGATGTGGATGATCAATGACATTGAGCAAGAGAGATGGATTTTGTGTAGAACTTTCCTTGTCTGGGTTTGACTTTTAGGGCTGTCTGCGTGCAGATGATTAGGAATTCCTATGGAGCGTTTCCATATGTTCCGTGTCTGTTGTTACAACATTTAGGATTTTAGTCTGAAATGGTACATGGTACTCCTTCAAGCTCCACAACTCAAGTATGAAGTGAGGTGGTGACTTTTCACTGGAGACTGACTGGATGTTTCTAAAGTACTTCTGGAGTCTTAAGTCTGCTAGCCTGTTTGTGAAGAGAGCTTTAAAATGTTGATCTTAGTGAAATAATAGATAGATATGAATTTGTTTTAATAGACTGATTAAAGCATTGACCTCTATTGCTTTGGAAATTTAGAATAACTGTAGCAGTTTTTAAAACTGCAAAACTAAAATGAAGACATGCTTATATAGTGTTAGAAATGTTAGACTATTGGTTATTAACAGCTTAGAGCTAATGTGTTTTTATAAATGTTCTCAAATATAAATGTGAAAATGGGAAAATATTTATATGGGTGAAAAAATGCTGTTCTATCGTAGAGCCTGTTCTTACTGTTAAGATGTGAGCTATAAGGCTTGATGTTCTTCAGAAGTAAGACATCTGGCTGTTCTTTCAGTTAGGTGCATACTTGTTCTCTGCTATTTCCATTGTAAGTGTTGTTTATCCTGACTTTGCCTTGGTTGTAATATTTGTTTGGGTTTTTCTCTAATACCCAGTTTGGACTCTGACATAAAGCATATGTTGACTGTACCATAGAAATGCTAAGTCAAAGGTGCAGTTGCCGTAGTATCTCACTTCTGGTTTGAGGAGTGTGCAGCATTTATTTTGACTGTTTAATTTTGTATAATCTGTGGCCAAATATACTTATTGTTTTACTTCATATAATCTGGTGTAAAATTGTTTTCCTGTGTCTATTATATGAATTCTACAGAATATATACAGATATGTATCAAACAGATTCTATATACAGTATGTTACTTGATTTGTCTGGGTTTTGGTTTGGGGTTTTTTTCCCAAATGATTTTTTAATTGTAATTTCATCTGATGGAAGAATTCATTGGTAATCACTGCATTTTTAGATACAGACTGTATGATAAAAAACCTCTTAGCTTGCTCCTAAAAGAGATTATGCATAGAAATAGAAAAGTAAATACAAACTTAAAAAGGAGATGAGATTATATCTCTGATTTATGCTTAGTCATTTTAGGAGGAGGACTGCTCATCAGCTTTACTTTATCAGAATGGAATTATGCTATTAGTGAACTTGTGATGTAGAAGGCTTTGGTCAGTCTTTAAATAGAGAAGAGCATACAGCTGTTTGTGGTTGTGGGTTGGTTTTTTGTCTTTTTTTTTTTTTTTTTTTTTTCTTCTTATCCTAAAAAGGCAGACAGACTTTAAAGCACAGTTCTTCAGCTTCCCCTTTGTTTGCAGAAGTATCAGACAGGGACAGATAAGAATTTTGTCTATGCCACTTATCAGTGACCCACGCTTCTGTGTGACCCACACTTAGCCTATAGGCCCTTTTTAAATAGCTGACAGATTGTATTAGCACTGAAGTTGAAATAGGAAGTATTCTGGTAAAACTGTACAAATTATGTACAGTTGCAAAATATTTCTCCAGGTGCCTATAGGCAATGAAATCTTTCCTCTGCCAACTGAACAATGAGGATAAAAGAGCTTGTCCTCTTAAGTGATGAACAAATGCTTACGGCTGTGTTAAAAAAGAAGTTTACAGTTCAAAGTCAGCAAAGAAGTGCAGAGATGAGTGTAAAATAGTGGTGTCCAGGGGAAGTTAAAGTGGAGAACAGTAACAGGAATAACCATTCCTCAGAGGTGAGGAGGGACATGGAGCCATGTAATGTAAATATTCTGAATACTTGCTGTTGGAAACCTATGTATGTTTTTCTTCTGGGCTTTTTAAAATCCAGTTAGCCAAATAACCCAAACAATTTTCTTGTACTTTTTTTAGGGCAGGAAGCCAGCTGTTAAATTTGTCTATATTAGTGATCTGAGAATTTAGAAGAGTAAATATTCTATGTACTTTTCATTCTCTTGAAGTACCAAGTATGTTAAAAACTGAATCCCTTCAAGTGTTGTTAGCCTTATTTTTGTCTATAGATCAACAATTTCTAATTGAAAAAGTGTCTCATTACAAGAAGATTAATTTAGCAGCTCAGAGGAAATAAATGATAATTGTAACCTTCGGACAAAAGTGTCTGATTAAACATAATTATTTTGTGTGTAAAGATGCACAAACTTTTGCTGATGATGGAGATCAGAAAAAGAGTATGTTTTGCCTAGACTATTTTTAAAAGCCCTTAGTTCTGTGCGTCTTCCTTCCCTGTACAAAAGCTGCTACTTCTGTCACTTTTTGACTTCATAAAAATATTTCCCAAATAAAGAGAGTAGAGGTATTTATTTGGAAGGTAAATGTGGTGCTCAAGCTGTTTATTTTTGTGTGCTCCAGAATCTGCCTAAAGACAGGATGTGCTTGTGCCTCCCCTTTGCATCTGGGAGGGGGAAGGGGGGAAAAAAAAAGTCCCAGAGACTGACTTTGGCATTTGAGAAGTTGTTGCAATGTTTCAGTCTTAACAGAATTTCTAAGAAGCTTCCCCTGAAGTGAAGCTTGTTACTTTTGGCTGCCCAGTCACAGGTAGTAACTACAGCTACGTGCTTAATTTCTGTTTCACAGGGCAGCTGTGTATCCTACATGTAAAGCTGCAGTCAGAAATATGCTGCAATTTATAAGCTACAGAATAGACACATCAGAAATCCTGTTTCAAATGTAAGAAATAAGAATAGAGAATAGATATACTGCAGATGCCATAGATCTTAATTCTCAAAGATTTATTAGGTGAACAGGAAAGCAGTTGAACAGAGTTTGCAAAATAATACTTGTTAAGTATAAGCTTCTTGCTTTAGGTGTGGGTAATTTCTACAAATAAACAGCTGTTTCACTTGTCAGATGGAGGTGCTGTCATTTAAATAGTTAAACTTTTTTTTTATACACTTACAAGTATATCACAGTAGTGAGTGAAATAAATAGTATTTGGGATATCAATATTCATTATAAAATTTGCAGTAAAAACCGTCTGTTTCCTCTGGGCTTTTTTTTCTTACTGATTTTCTTTTTATTCTTTGTTTTTTTGGTGAGTGAAATTCACTTTTCTATTTGCTGCCATATCTTTTAGCCAGAGTTTAGCTGCTGGTGTACTTGGCTATGCAGACAAGTCCCGTTAAGAAGATTGTGACCTTTCTGTATGACCTCACACAAGCTGAAAGGAAAACCAGCCACTTTAGTTGATTGTATTCAATTTACGTTAGTTGTTGGGCTATATGATACCTGAAACAAGGATGTGTAAAACCTCCTTGTCCTTGGATAAATCACTGGAGCATGAAGAACAGTTTATAGTGGTTAACTACCTCAGCAAAATTTATTTACTCTTATCAGGCAATGGGTATATTTTTAAAATTTATTGAATTTGCTTTTTTAAAAAATTTTTTTTTGCTTGGTTAAGATGTTATAAATATCTCAAAAGCCATGTCTGTGATGTTTGACAGATCTGAATTGTAAAGTCAAATCTATGTCATGAAAAGCATGTAACTAATTTTTTACATTTCTAAATATTTATCAATATTTATGTGAAACTACCTGTCTTAGTTTCTATAAATACAATTATTATATAATTTAGTTAATTCGGGAATAAGATTAGTTCTCAGATATTCCAAAAGATTTTGCATAGTCATTTCAACTATAATGAAAAAAACCCCTTGCTTTTGTGCACATTAGAGAAATTGAAAAACCGACACTAATTGAAAGATGAACTTGATGTATAGGTTACAGTTGAAAGTCCCCTTGAAAATTAGGTAATGAGAATCTGGCTCTGAATGAGAAACTAACTCTTACATTTAGGAAATTGCTAGGACTGGTAACTAAGCCGTTATCTGAATTCAGCACTTGTTTGTAACTAAACTTGTAATTCCATTGAGGACTGATTTTTTTGTTTGTTTCACAGATAGAACCATCTGAGAACATGGTCCTACTTTTCTGTAATTTTTATTTTATTCCCCCACCCTCCCCCTCCCCCAATATCAATCACTTAATCAAATATTTTGGATATCTAAGGTAGAGACTGACCTTCTTCAGGTAAGGAGACACAGAAATACTGCACAGGTTGGATATGCAGAAGGTGGTGCTTTATTGTGACAGTAGGTTGCATACTGGCTTTTTTCCATGTGGTGGAAGTTCTGGCTATCTGATATGCAGAACAGGACTTAAATGTAAGTAATTTCTGTGTGTTGAACTATTGTTTAGCTGCTTCCTGAGTCAAGTGATATTCTATACTCTGCGTATTAATAGTTTTAATAACTGCCTTTTCTTTCCTCAGAGGACTCTGAATGTAATACTGTCATTTGGTATCTTTGAAATTTAAATTCTAGTTGAATGAACAAAAATATAGAAGTACTTTGAGTTTTTTCACTTCACGGTGGGTTATGTGTGAAAGAGTAGGAGGAGCAAAAGGTAAGGGAGAAAATTATATGTAGATGAGTTTTATTAGGTTCCTTTCCATCTTTTTTGAAATGAAAGTAATTTGCAAAAAGCTGTCCTTAAATGATCATTAGTAACAATGCAATGGGAGCAGAAGTGGCTAGTGACTTGTCTTCTATAACAGTCGATTCAAATTAAAAAACTGCAAAAAACAATACAAATCAAAACAAAGCCCATCACCAAACCAAAATCCCACAATGAAAAATAATCTCTGCATGATTGCCTCTCATCCAAGCCCCACGCTGCATTTATCTACCTGATGTTTTTTTTTTTAATCTTGCCTGTTACAGTCATGGATGCTGCAAGTTAAGAATACTTTTAAGAATCTGTGCATTGATTGGTCTTTAAATAGCCAATACAAAAATTTGGAAATTACCTATGAGCTATGAGGGAGTACATATGAATTGCAAAGTTTCATCTTTCTTTATTCGCCTCTCACACAATTAACTCCATGAAGATTCTGACCCTTGATGGAGTTTTCAAATAAACAGAAACTCAGTGTTTGTGACTATTTGTGAACAAATCCTAAAACATTGTGGAACTTCTGCATGTGGATTTTTCAGCAATTCAGTTGGACTCAACTACCTACAGCTTTACAAACCTGTTCAAATACAGTTGACAGCTAACGGCTGACAGTTAGAAGATCTAACTTGGTTTCTCCTAAACTTTGTATTATACAGTACCTGGTGGTTTGGTTTTCTTGCCCAGTCCTACATACACTCATAGAAAGGTACTGTCTAAGGAGAAAAGATAAATAGTGAGTAATTTAAATGAACATAAGTCTTTCCTCTGTATCGGAGACGTGGCAAAATTGGAAGAAGAGTTTGTCTCCCATCCAGAGTTTAGTGTCTGCTCTTCAATACTCTGCTTATTTGTAATGATTGTCATAGGAACTGCTTCTGATATATCTTTGTCAACCAATTTTAATAATTAAAAAGAGAGGAAGAGAAAGTTTGAAACACATGTTTTTACAAATGTTCTTTAAAGAAATAGCAGGAGACTCCTTAACTTTTAACTGTTTCTGAAATTTAAGAATGAGGTATTGTTCTGTGCTGTTCTCTGAAGGAAAAATTGTTTGCTTTTAGTCTTTTTAATGTTAACATGTAATAACAGCTACTGCAGAAAAATGGTCTTACCAACAGCTGTTGCGATTGCCTTGGCATCGTCAAGGCTTGCTTGTAGCCATAGTCTCTTATTTTCTTTGCTGGTGCATTATTAGGATGTCACCTCAGATGAGCTGTGATTGTATTTGCATATTTTCTTAGTCTGAATTATTGGAGATTAAAAAATTGAATTGGCATCACAGTTTGCATATAGTCAGTACAACTGAAATATACTTGCTAATGGAAAAAGGGCTATATTTAAAAAAAACCCAAAACACCACCACAAACAGACAATGGATCTTTTTATTATATTTATGGTAATAATATTATTCTATTTATAATTAGGCTGACCAGGTTTTATTTATAGTAAGTTTTCAATGCCAAAATTGAGGAGGAGGGGGCTAGAAGGAATGCCAGAAACTGTCTGTATGTATGAAGGTATCATAGAGCCTGTACATAGTATTGATATATAGTTTCGTAATGTGCAAGAAACATGTAATTTCATTCAGTGTTGTAAAATCAGGGCTGTAATGCATTTCACTCACTGTAGCATGACGAATCAAATAGCTATTTGACAAGATCTGCTTCTTGGTAGCTCTGCAGAGATGAATTAAAGTTTGAATTCAAGGACATGTAAGAATAATCCTTTAAAAAAAACATCTGGAGATGAGAATTGTACTAAAAGAAGTTTAAATGTTTAATTTTTGAAGGAATACTTGCTGTGTGTAGTTCAATAAGTTAATCTTTTCTGTATTCTATATTAAAAGAAAAACTAGAATGTGTGTTCTTACAGAGTTTCTCGACAAGGGCTAGTCCCATTTCTGTCATTAACGAAGGATAATGTCTGGAGTGGCAAATGTCCAGAAAAAGCAATCCGCTATAAAGGCATATTTACCTCAGTCCGAGAATTTGAGCTGTGGTTAAAATATCAATATTAGCTTAAGAAGGTATTTGGCAGAGAGAGAGAGTCCAAAACACAACTGGTTACCTTACTTTGTGTGTGTGTGTTTGGGTGCTTTTTATTGGTCATCACAAAGTCACTTTTAAGCCTATGGGTATATCTCAGTCTCTTCAGTCTGCAGGTACGATGTGCAGCTCTAAGGAAACGCTTTCTTGACAATTACTTTTGCAAAGCCCTGGTGTTTGCTGTCCAGATTACACACAATTAGAATGAAGGCTTTTGTACCGCTGCTGTAATTGGTTTCTGGGCGAAGCTGGGGGAGAGAGGAGGAAGCCAACTTCCATGCATTTAACAGTACGTGGTTTCCCACTTCCTTCCTCTAATATGAAATCGTCTGAGCACGCTGTATCTCTAGTGGTATGGCATTTCACATTCTGACCCTTGGTGGCTCTCTGTGACACTCCTCTGTGATGATTATAGGTTTTCTATAAATTCAAGGCTATGACATCTCTGCATGAACTGTTACTTCATTTCTGGAAGAATTAGTTTCCTTTCATTACTGTGCTTGTATAACCAGTTTCAAGCTATCCGCACTCCTTCACATCCTTCCCCCATGCAGGCCTTTTTTAAAAAAACCAAAACAACAAAAAAACTTAGTCTTGAAGTGGGAAGCTTAAGAGTCTTGGTGGGTTTTTGAAAATGCATTACGGAGCCTAAGTATTGGTCAGATAGGAAACCTAATTTCAAATGACTCCTTTAGGAGTATAATTCTGGAGGGGAACAGTACTCTTGATTCAGCTAAGTCATGTTCACTGTCAGCATTTCTCATTTTCTATAGATGTATTTTCTATTATTTTAATATTTTAACTGGGTTTTACAGTTATTCAGCTACAAGAGTGTCTATGCATCTTCCGTTACTGTAGAGTTGAAGTAATTACTTTGTGTTCTGCAATCAAAAGAGTCTTGTACAGAAACTGACTGTTCTGACACATCCTTTGATATTTTCTAATTAGAATATCATGAAATACAGAAATCTTTTCTTGTAAATAGTTTATGTAGTCTGATACAAGCAATGTAAGAGTCAATGGAAATGTGCTTTAATGACACAGGATGCATGAGTGTCATGTGTCCATTCTCACACTGTAATTCTCAAGAGTTGATTCTGTGGTGAAAAGTCAAGAAAGGTTAATCTTTTCTTAAATGAGATTTAAACTAGGCAGCAACATGATTCAGATTCCAAATATAATTAGCAATAAATGCATAAAATGCAGGATTATTTGCTTTGACTACAATGAATAAGATTTTTTTTTTTTTTTAAATATGATCAATGCAAATTTTGGAATATGTTCCTATGCAGAAATGCTTTGTGTAAAGTTAAAAACAGGTAAATGCTAACTTGGTCACATTTTGGAATAATCAACCAAATTTTCACTTCTGTAGGGGTCAGTCTTGAAGCCTGGGTTATGAGTTTATCCTGCTCTGAATCCTTACCCCTGAAGACTCGAGATCTTTTTTTTCTTGAGTAAGGATTTCAGATATTGTCAAATTTCCAGACTATTTGTACTTAGTGCATCTCATATGAACATAAGGATGCTTATAGAAGTATTTCCTATTAATTACAGGTGTTGGTATGAAATACTTTAGACTTAAATGTTAAAAAGGTTCAATTCTTGAGTGTCTTGGAGGAGAGGATGTGTATCAGGACCAGCAGATTTTTCCACCTCTGTGTAGAGGAATACTCAAATCTCTTTTCAGTGCAGAAAGTTTTGAGTAATCCAATTAAATTATTAAAGTCAGAATTCTATTTGCCTTTTTTGTTTAGTGTTATCTCTCTCTAGATGATCCTAATAAGTAGATACATACTATTGCAATGCTATCTTGACTTGATTATTTTGTGATAAATGGCTCTGACATTTTCTAGATTCATCCTTCCCAAAGTGTTTTGAAAGATTTTGTATTCATAATAAACAACCTATCTCAGAAACTGATAATAAAGGTCTGTTATAAGTAGGAATTAAAAATGTCAATGTGTTTGAACAGCTTGTGTTGTTTTAGTGCAAATTGTTTGGTGAGTACACAAGGCTCCAGTTCCATCTGAATGGCACTAAATTTTGCTGAACTAATTATATTCTTGCTTTTTGTAACCTGACATTTAATTACAGAAATTAAATTCTATGTGCACACCTCACCCCATGAGCACATGACATGTAACACACTTTCATTTAGCTATTTTTCACCTGCTTTATCTTTCTGTCAACTTCTCATTTGCAATAAAACTGTATTTCCATGGCAGCTTTTACCTGAGATGTTGCCTTCAAGTTGCAGATGATAAGCAATGTAAACAATTGACATAGATGCCAGGTTTTTAAATTATATTTAAAAGTATGTCAATCTGAACTGATGGAGTTGAATACTTTTCAATAAATTATTATTTGACCTTTTTTTCTCTCCATGGAAACCATCTTTTAACTAATGCTACTGTTCTCCATCAGCTATTATGATGTATCTGAATCAATAAGCAGGTATTAAACAAAAAATAATCCCACACAAACACTCTCTTCCCCCTCAAAGTATACCATTTATATTTTCTGTTCTAAATTGTATTTTCAGGTTTGAAAATTTGGATGAAGCATTAGATTAAATGGTAAATCTATCAGCTGAAACCGTTATCTAAAACATGGGCTGGTATGGCAGAACGGAGCAGTCAGCTAGCAAAGGATTGCTGTGACTGGAAAACTTTGTCGCTTTGGCATCCAAACCCATGAGGGACAATGCATTGTACTGCATAAAGGGCTATCACTGAATGCTCACAATAAAAGTTGTAAGGCATGATTCTTTATGACTTGACACTAACAGCTCTAGAAGTGCTTGTTGGATCTTGCACTTGCGCGGGGTTGACAGGTGAATAGTGGCTAACTGCCTGGTTTGCACCTGCAAGGGGCGGTTAGATGATGAATACTCCAGGGCATCCCTGCACTAAAATTAAACCCGGGCACAACTGTATAAAATGCACATGCAAAACATTGATTATAGATTTTTCTTAAGGCTAAAATAGAAGGTACTACTGAAATCTTCCATTTTCCCAGACAACTGCTGTGTTCAAGCATCTTTCTGTACACCACTCATGTGGGGCTGGTTCATGAGCTGCTCCTAGGGTTTACTGCCCCTGCAGAGAGAGCACAGCTTACCTGGGACTGTGAGGGGACGCAGGCAGGGGCTCTGCTGAAAGGTACCTTCATGCAATTCTACAAGTGCATGGGAATGATTTCTCAGTATCTCTTCCTAAAGACTTTAAAGTATTTTTAAAGCCAAAAACTCTCACAGCATAGGAAAAAATGGTCAATTTACTAAGCTTAAAACAACACACTTAAGTGTGTTAAAATATAACCAGATAATCGGAAGACAAGTTTAAACATTTAAAACATCATGTTATGTACAGTTTTAAACCGTGGTAATCTGAAAAACCTCTCAGAAAATTAAAGCTCTTAATCTTTGTTATTATGTTGCATTTTCCTTTGCAATATTAAATTTCAGATTAAATATTCTAGTTAGGACAAAGCTGGAAAGTGTATCTGGAGATCTGTGTGAAATGTAATGTTGTCTCTACTTGGAATAATTTTACTATGTGATCATAATCTTGTCAGATAAGTTTTTCCTAACCTCAGTGATTCGATATCTCGCCTTTGTTTTTCTGGGTGATGTTGCATGCTTTTGGAGCTGTCACAGACATTCTTGTAGTCTTTAAATTACTTCCTTGTGCAATCATGCAAAAGAGATTATTTATTGTTGTGTGGTGGTAAAGCTAGTTAGAGGACAAATTTGGTGTTCTTTGCTAGATAGTGTTCAAAAAGCTACTGATGGTTCTCTAGCTTTGTGCGAGAGTTGAAGTTGTGGATGACACAGTTGATGAGAGGGTATATATTGGCGTTCCCTCAGGTTAGCGTGGTATGTACAGCTTGCTTTTCCAGTGCCACTCTCCCTGCCTTAGTGGTTGCATATGAGCTAACATATGAAGTCTGACCTTAAAGTGCCATGCAAACTGGGTAAGACAAGTGTCTGATTTTCACTGAGTGTTACTCTGCCATTGAAAAAGTGTATTTTTCTCCTTTGTTGCAATCATTTTGGATCAGTGTCAAAACTAAACCTGATTTTCATGAGAAAATAGCCCTGCTTCAGGTTTCTGCTGTTCGAGGCTATAGGGAGACAAACAGATTTATTTCCTATGGCTCCCCCCCACCCCCCCTGCCATCACCCGGTAGTGATTTCAGGGTGAAAAGCATGAATGAGGACTGAGCTGTTGTCATGATCAACTTGCCTGTTAATTTGTAAATAAAGAAGTAATAAAATTGTCACAGAATCAAGAGCTTTATTTGGTTGTCAGTCAACATATCAACACATCATCAGTTATAAGATGCTGCCTCAAAGTAGAGCTGTAGGTGTTTTAGCTGCTGCTGTAGGCCATTAGCTGTTGGCTGCAAAGAAAAGAAAACAGTACCTGCCATTTGGAGAAAAGCTGAAGCATTTATTCTCTTTTGAGGGTTCTTTTACTTCTGAGAAAAGCTTTTGACACATGAGCTCTTCTATTCAAAATCATTCTAATTATGGTTGTTATGAGGCAAAACACCAGAAGTTTTTTTTTTTAAATACTGCTGTAGAATTTACAGCTTTTCTTTTTTGTCTGTGGACTTTGAAGAAAATGAAGTATTCTGTGACCTATCGTATTATATTGCCAAGTGGGGAAAAAAATAAAAATCTCTGTATCGTGTTACCGAGTACTTTGGCCAAACATAGTTGTACAAGACAGTACCTTATTATGTCAAAATGCTGCTTCTTGGACTGTATAAAATAATTGAGTGTTTGTCAAGCTTTTTGTTTTTGTAGATTCAAGATCTTTTACATGTTGGAAGGCACTATTGCACTCTCAAAAGCAAGAAGCCTGGAAAGCACTAGTGTCACAAGTCTGCTGCCATTAGGCTTTAGCAAGTTAGAGAATAACCTGAAATGTAGAGTGACAGCAAAAACAGCAAAGTAATTATAGGCATGGTGAGTTTAATTTGTAACATGCATTGATTACAACACCTCAACCTGATGCACAGTGATCTTTTCACTGAGCTGCTCTCTTCCATGTTTACCGTTGTCTTGACTTAAGTGTAAAAGACCATGAAACTTTTTTATACTTTGCTGATTGGATTGAAGTTCATCTGACAATAATTTATTGTTCAACAGAAAATTTGCAACACAAAACATCAAGAGGTCCTTGAGGTACTGGCATGTGAATGAGTGAAATGTCAAAAAGCAATGATGTTTGAATACATGTGTTTGCATTATGTGCTGAACATGCTGAGAAAGGCAGCTGTAGCAACAGAACCAGTTTACTAAGGGGAACCTTGCGTGCAGCTGACTACCCAGCAGAATTATTTGATGGTTACAGAAAGGTGGTTGGAGAGTGCTTGGAGAGTGGTACACTTGCATAGCTATGTAGATGTATTTACTTAAATTGTGGGAAAAGCTGAAAAGTGAAGATAGTGATGTATGTTCCTGAAGAGCTGGTCTGTAAATGGAGCTATAACTTTTGAAAAAGTACAGATATGTTTAGCTGTTGATGAATTTTTGAAGTCAGTAAGGTGCTTGCAAGCATGAAACCTGACTTTGTAGCTCCATTTCTTTTAGATCTTACAAGGTCCTGTTTACTGTGGCTGCTGAAAGGCCACAAAACAAAGATGTGCTAAGACTAAGAAAAAGCCACATAAATTTAGGTGATATTTTGCAGGCAGGTATGAATTCGAGCTGCCCATGGTCTATGCCTGGCATGTTGATTGTCCTGAGCATTGCACTGACTGTAAGACTTTTGTAATGGACTTCTTGTGTAAATAGTGACAATTACTTAGTAGCTGTAGTTGCATCTACAAATATCACACACATGGACCTTTATAATGTTCTCTACTAGTACTATGTACTAGATGATTAATCCGTTTTATAGCAACAAAGCTGAAATTTAGTGTCTTTTGTCATCATATTGCTAGGAAGATTTTAGTAATATTGTCTTCAGTTTATTTTCTTCTTATACATGACTTTCAGTATGCCTGGTGCTTGGCAATACAAGTTTGGACCTCTTATTAGATCAAAGAAACTGGTAAATAATGAGAGAAATACTGACTAGCAGAGAAGTAGCATGAGTTTAACAAACCTTATTAAGAAAATAAAACCTACAACATTTGAAAATCAATAGTATGGGGTAACTGTAATCAAATTCAGCATTTACGTTGTCCTTTTTCTGTTGTGTGGTCTACCTTTTAATAAGAGACTTCTCTCTCTTTTAGTGGCTCCAATTAGAAGGTTTTCTTGTGCTAAAGATTGGTTAGGGGGAATTTAGATGATTTAGGGTTCTTCAGTTCAAGTTACAAAACATACAAGACTGTTCAATAATTACATTTCCTGGAGCTACTGCCTGCAGTTGGTGAAGAGGTTGGTGTACAGTGGGAAGGACTCGTAAATCCAATATCTTGAAAACATGGCAGTTCAGTGCCTTATGTTGAGAGGGGACTAGCAGAGAATTAAGTCTATTTTAGAGATACTATGTTTTTACTCTATTGTTTCTAAGGAGAAATTATCCACACATTTATAAAATCTGAATCTTCACTTGGAAAGATCATAACCTTCTTATGTCAGAAACTTGAATTAGTATTACAAAAAGGAATGAAAGATGATAAAAGCTTCTCGTAAAGATGCTGTGATGCTCAAAAGAGGTAATGACATTATGGCAGAGCTGAATTTGTTCACATAGTGCAGGAGGGTTTCTGTATTTAATAAAACACAGGACATTCCTTTTGTACACAGAATATCCCTGTTCTGAAGTTAATGTTGAAGGAAGGTTCTGCCAGAAAGCCTTATTTTAAACATCTCCAAAAATTTGAGAAGATGGTAATTTTAAAAAATATTTAGTGTTTTATTTTGTTTGTGATAAGTTGCTCAAGGAATTTGATAAAACTTATGAAAATATTATAGATACTGCCTTGGCAGTGATATTTCCTTAACTTAAAAACAAAATCCAGTTATTTAGATATGTTCAAGTCGATAGAAGTCTTAGTGTAATTCCAACAGCAGTTAAAAATCTCAAGTATAGTTGACTAAAAGAAAAAAAATGTTCTTAGTCTTTCAGCAGAAAGAAATATTTCTATGTATTATTGTAATATCAAGAATCTGTAGGATAAGCATTTTAGCAATAGAGCCTGACTTGGTGCTTAAATTTAAAAGTACAGGATACAATGTCGTAGTAGGCAGAAATGCTGAATCATACTCTGAGTGGCTGAGAGGGTGAGAGCAGGGCAGAGGCTGGAGTTAAAGGAACAAAGTTCTTAATACTGAAATCTGTAGAGAAAAGTTGATCAGAAAAGGTGAAGGATGCCTACATAAAAGTTAAATGGTGAGAGAAATTATAAAGTGTACATGAACAGAGAAACAAAGTTACAAAAGCCATTGTTGAAGAGGTCTGGTTAGAACTGAGTATCTGCTTCCTCTTTTTAAAATTAATTTAGAGATTTGCAATGTACTATGTCACTCATCTTTTTCTTTATTTTTTTATTTATACTATTTTTATTTTAGATTACTGAGACCATCAACTAATTCAATTTGCTATCTTTCAAATATCCAGTTTCCAAAGTGTTTTTATTAAATGCAACATATTTTTGTTCTTGTCATACATTTGTATGGTTCCTTAAGTTTCAGAAATTTAAGAATACTGCATTGAATGAGAAAACGTAAGTTTAAATGACATTATAAAGAAATGTTAACTACAAAACCAAACAATGATACTTTGTTCTCAAGTGGGTTTTACTTAGGATGATTAAGATTACACTGTTTAAAAGCATCTGGGTTTTAGCCTGCAAATGTTTGAAGCATTTTATAACTGAAGGGAGTGGTATCAAGATACAGGAACAGGATTCAGAGGACATCCTTATAGGAAGACAGCATCTTGTAAAGAAGAGAATACACGTTTCAGGCTGACTTTTAAAAGCTCAGGTGATGCCAAGAGGTGCAAAATGTAACAGAATGAATCTAATCTTTTATGAGAATGAACATCTCCCAAGAGACACCATTCTGTGTTTGAATACTTTGAAGTTTTATGGTGCCTGAGACCCTGAGGTACTATTTAATCACCTTCCCATCAATTTATGTATATGCAATGCTGTAATGATTCACCTAGATCCCGCTTAACTGAACCCTAAGCTGCTTCAGCTAAATGTTTTATTGCTCATGGAAAGTAAGTTGTATGCCACAGTGTACTGGGTTTGCATGGCAGGGTTTTGGTAGTGGG
>NW_010295089.1:0-34487 GCF_000700745.2 Antrostomus carolinensis
TTACCCAGCAAAGTATATGCCCATCCAAGCCTTGAGCAGCTAGTTTCTTCAGGAGAGTGATGTGGGAAAAGCTGTCAAAGGCTTTATGAAAGTCCTGATAGACAGTGTCTACAGCTTTTCCTTCATCCACTAAGCGGATGACCATGTTGTAGAAAAAGATCAAGTTAGTTGAACAGGACCTGCCTTTCAACAACCCATGGGCTGACTGGGCCTGATTATTTGGATATCCTGCATGTACTGCATGATGACATTCAGGATGACCTACTCCACCAGCTTCCCCGGCATGGAAGTCAAATTGTCAGGCCTGTAGTTTCCGAGATCTTCTTTCCAGTCCTTCTTGTAGATGGCTGTCACATTGGCTAATTTACAATCTGACCTCCCTAGTCAGCCAGGACTGCTGAAAAGTGCTGGAAAGTGGCTTGGTGAGCACCTCCACCAGCTCTCTCAGAACTCTTGGCTGGATTTCATCTGGTCCCATGAACTTGTGAATATTTATGTGGTGCAGCAGGTCACTGACGTCTTCCTGGATTACAGAGAGATCATTCTGCTCCTGGTCTCCGTCTTTTAGTTCAGGGGGCTGGATTCCTAGAATACAACTGGTCCTATTACTAAAAACTGAGGCAAAGGTGGCATTGAGCACCTCAACCTTTTCCTCATCCTTAGTCACCATGTCTTCTTCTGCATCTAATAGATGATGGAGGCTCTCTCTAGCTTTTCTGTATATATAGAAAGATTTCTGTATTTATAGAAAGATTTCTTGTTGTCTTTTACAGCTGATGGCAGCTTAATTTCCAGTTGGGATTTGGACTTTCTAGTTTTCTTCCTGTATAGCCTCACGTAGCCTCGCAACATCTTTTTCATCATCTTGTGTGGCATTCTTTCAAAAGGCATAAACTCTCTCTTTTTCCCTGAGTTGCAGCCAAAGCTCCCTGTTCAGCCAGGCCAGCCTTCTTCACCACCAGCTCATCTTATGGTACGTGGGGACAGCCTGCTCCTGTGTCTTTAAGACTTCCTTCTTGAAGTGTGTCCAGCCTTCCTGGACTCCTTTCCCCTTCAGGACTGTCTCCCAAGGGTGTCTCTCAACCAGTGTCCTGAACAGGCCAAGGTCTGCCCTCCAGAAGTCCGTGATAGTGTTTTTGCTGACCACCCTCCTTACCTCACCAAGAACTGAGAACTTTATAATTTCATGGTCTCTAAGCCCAGGTCAGCCTCCGATGACCACATCTCCCTCCAGTCCTTCTCTGTTGGTAAAAAACAGGTCAAGTGAGGCACCTCCCCTGGTGGGCTCCCTTACCAGATATGTCAGGAATTTTTTCTCCACACACTCCAGAAACCTCTCTGACTGTTTTCCCTCTGCTGTGTTGTATTTCCAGCAGACATCCGGCAAGTTGAAGTCCCCCATGAGAACAAGGGCTAGCGATTGTGAGACTTTTGCCAGCTGCTTGTAGAATGCTTCATCTGCCTCTTCATCCTGGTTGGGTGGTCTATAACAGATTCCCAGCAGGATATCTGGCTTATTAGCCTTCCCCTTAATCCTTACCCATAAGCATTTGACCTTATCATCACAGTCACTGAGCTCTATACAATCAAAACACTCTTTAACATACAGAGCTACCCTACCGTCTCTCCTTCCTTGCCTATCCCTTCTGAGGGATTAAAGACTGAACAGACTTACCTGCCTCCCCATCCCCCTCCCCGCCCCCCGCACACATTTGACCATGTGCTGAAAATTCTTTGTGTAGTCTACTCTTAAAAGGTAAGTGAGAGGAGCATGAGCCAGTCATAAAGTAGAATAGTAGCATACGTACAGTGGGTGAAACAAGCTCACCAAGTATGTGTAGATGTGTGAAGTTTTGCAAACTCTGTGTGCTAGCTTTGTGGAATACCACCTCGCACCCATATCTGCCTGTGCAAATGTGAAATAAATAAAATACCTCAACTCTGTGTGTATCTCAGTGACTGAACACCGGGTAAACAGCCCTGCTTTGGGACAACAATGTCAGTGCATATGACACCATTTCTTCAGCAGTCAGGTGGAGTAATTTTAGGCTATCGTACAGGACTATGCATACATGAAAATGTTTTGTAGTTTTACTTTAGTTGATAACAGAAGATTTTATGAAGCTCTGAGCTAAACGAACAATTAAGTGAGATGTGGAGCCAAAGGGAGAGGGAATTACTAGTCTGGCTATATAAGTATTAGCTTTGTTCTATGCACTAGAAAGTTGCCTGTGTCCCTTGGGTTTAAATAGTGCAGAATGGCTCATGTCCATGTAGTACCAACCCCAGTGCTTTCCCCTGGGGACTTTGGTAGCTAAACTTGTGTTTTTATGCCGAGGAATCTACTTGCCTTATCCCAGGTGTTTGCAATGTCAGTTTGATTTGCCCTTTGTTTGATTCTGCTCTTAATCTTTACTGATGGAATGGTTTGCTGTAGGATACCTCCAGATAGAAAGTATGGACTCATGACAGTAAGTCCTAGCATCATGCTGTAAAAAATGCTCTGCTAGACTGTGATGTGAACATTTCGAACAGTGAGATACTGAAAAATCTGTTCTTGAGATTACAGGTGCTGCACAGGATCCCAAGGAGGCCCAGGTAACCAGAAGTGCCCTAGAAGGTCTGAGCAAGAGCAGTGTTGACTTCTCTTACCTTTCCAATCTTTTCATGTGTGTATTATCAAAATACAGTTCCGGTGCTTTTTGCTGATATTGCTGATCCTCAAGTGTTTTGATGGCCAGTTCAGTATTATGCTAGATTTTTGAACTGGGATGTACCTATCTGTTATGCAAGTACACGGTGATTCTTTTGTGAGGTTTTTTGCTTCTGGAGTAAAAAACCTAGATACCTTTTATGTATAGGTTTTAAATGATTCCAGGCTTTATCTGACTGGAGGAAAGTCAGGTCCAAAGTCCAAGGGAGGACACTGTAACAAATTTGTTTTGTTTTCTGACATAATATTAATGATGATATGGAAAAGTGTGAGGGTGAATAACACTAAGCATTTTAAGTTGAAGAGCTGAAAGAAGACTGTAGGCTACTGTAATGCAACAAAGGTGTCGATGGAATGGAAAGCACAATCTCCACTAGTGGTTGGTTGTGCTTGTGCACAGAAATTAAATCACACACATAACAGTGACAATAATATTTGCAGAATTCTAACCATGTTTAAAACAAGTGCTATATTCCAAGTGCATACATAATGAAACAAACTATCCCTGCAGAACCACAAATATTAATATTGCAATGGCATTCTCACTGGATAAGCTATTGCTTGTAGATGACGCAACAATCTCAATGGGTACACTCTGGTTTTCTGTCAGTAACAAGGGACATAAAGAAGCTGAATAGCAGTCATAAATTTTCCCAGAGAAGTTTTATTTATTTAAAAAATTATCTCCAACTTAATTAAACTGCAAAGTATTTGTAGTAGAATATAATTAATGTGCTTTACTGTATCTCCAGCATAAGGAGAATTGCACAGATTATTAACAGAAGGATAAACAAGACAGATGTTAACAACTATGTGTTCTCTGTTCAGCCCACCATGATGACTGACAGCACCTCTCTTATGCTTTGCTAGAGAAGGAAACACTGATCACTTGTGATTCATGCTTGGGACTTTCTCATGCTAATATCTGTAAAGTGCAGCCCTTACAAAGAATATTCCAGTTAAAAATGTACTGTTCTGTGAAGTAATTCAACACTATAAAGATTTATTTTAAATAAAAAGGGACTATATTGGCCAAAGAAGAAAAACTACCTGATGGAAAAAAACCAAAAAACTGATAGCAAATTTTCCTTTCAAGAGTCCCAGAAAATATTGAGGGTGCCAAGTAGCCCTGTAATTATTGTATAAACAACCTAATAATATTTTACTTTCACTACTGAAGTTTAAACTGAGAAATAAAAAAGCAAAACTTTGGGGATATATTGAAAACAACCAAAGGGAAAAAGAGATGATGAATGTTGGTAAAAGGCCTTTACTAGTCTACTGATCTTTCCACTCCTCTGAGTGCTAGGTTCAGTTCATATTTCTGCCACAGACTATTTCGCAAGAATGTAACTGACTTTTAAAAAATTCCCTGCACCTGGAGTATTGTGTCCAGTTCTGGGCCCCACAGTTCAAGGACAGGGAACTGCTTGAGAGAGTCCAGCGCAGAGCCACGAAGATGATTAAGGAAGTGGAGCATCTCCCTTATGAGGAAAGGCTGAGGGAGCTGGGTCTCTTTAGCTCGGAGAAGAGGAGACTGAGGGGTGACCTCATTAATTTTTATAAATATATAAAGGTTGAGTGTCACGAGGATGGAGCTAGACTCTTCTCGGTGACAACCAATGATAAAACAAGGGGCAATGGGTACAAGCTGGAACACAGGAGGTTCCACTTAAACTTGAGAAGAAATTTCTTTATGGTGAGGGTGACAGAGCACTGGAACACGTTGCCCGGGGAGGTTGTAGAGTCTCCTTCTCTGGAAGGCACCTGGACTCCTTCCTGTGTGATCTCATTTAGGTTCCTGCTCTGGCAGGGGGGTTGGACTAGATGATCTTTCGAGGTCGCTTCCAATCCCTGACATTCTGTGATTCTGTGTGATTCTGTGTGATTTTGAAGGCCATTGAAACAAAATGGTACTTCTGACATCACTTTGTTGAATGTCTAATCAGTGCTGGTTCCTTTTAGACATCTCACTTTTGGTGTCTGTGCATGACTTCTTTATTTGAAAAAATAATTGCAATATTTACTTTTCTCTACTCCAGATCTCTCTGTCTCTCTCTTAGTTAGTTCAGGAAGCAGAGATCTTTAAAGATCTTTAGAAATCCAAGTCAAGTTTGCAGCTTACACTGAAATAACGTGAAGTTGGGTATCAAATACTCATGAGGACCTAGCTGAAGCCCACAGGGCCAAGGACAGTCTTTGCAGTGTTGTGTCGCACAAAGGCTCTTCAGTGGTACTGCAGGATTGTTGCACAGGTCTTTAAAAATAATGACAACAAACAGTCAGTAAGTACGGTTTTGGATTCTATTTCAGTGGTTGCTACTTGCTGGTGTACAAATGACTGTTTTTTAATACTCACTTTACATTCATTTTACCCATTGGAATGACAATAAAACTCTTCCTATGAGGGAAATAAACATCGTGAAGCTTAATCAATGGAGAGGATGTCTTCTGATTCAACTTTCAAAAAATTGTTAGTAAGTTTGACAGGAGGAAGTTAAATTACTTTCATTCATGATATTACAGTGGGTCACTGAACAGCAGCCTCAGGAGTTCATGAACCAGAATGATTTAGTATTGATATAATTGATAGTATTGAATATATGATTTAGTATTGATATAATTATGCGAATTGCAGTGAAAAGTTTTTTGTGCCAGTGCAAAAGGTACAAGCCTGAAGAAAGGAGGATGGCAAAAAAGTCATGAAAAGAAAGGCAAAAAATCATCAGTCCTCTAAAACATTTTTCACCAAATTACTCAAAGTTTGTGGTATAGCTGGAATTTACTTTACATTCATCCTTTCCACTATGGCTTATCCATTTATTTAATCTGTGATTTCAAATGTAGTTTCCAGTGCAGAGTCAGACAAGTATGCGAGCACATGTATGGAGAAGACAGAAAGATCACCTTAACTGACATCCTGATAAACAGCTCAGCTGCTTAATTGGGAAAATGTTACGTAATGCATTTCATTCCATATATTTCTTGACAATTACTAATGAGATCATAGGCTATTTATTCTATCTCCACCACAGATTGATCTTGCCTGCTTCTGGCTGACTATAATTTAACAGTTGTGAACAGACATTTGCAAACATACTTTCTTCTGTGTGACTCCGTTCAGTTCACTCCTTCTGTGCTTGACTAATCAAATTAGTTAAATTAATTAAAGCTACTTAAACAAAATTCTTATTTTAGGTACATGTTTTGAAACCAGATGTCCTCAAATTGGGCATTTAAATGCAGTGGACTAGTTTTCAGGTGTCTCTGCAGTCTCTAAGGCAAAGAATCACACAGAATCACAGAACTGTAGGGTTTAAAAGGGACCTCAGGAGATCATCTAGTCCAACCCCCCTGCCAAAGCAGGTTCCCTACAGCAGGTTCCACAGGAAAGCATCCAGGTGGGTTTTGAACATCTCCAGGGATGGAGACTCCATGACCTCTCTGGACAGCCTGTTCCAGTGCTCTGTCACACTCACAGTAAAGAAGTTTTTCCATAAGTTTGTGTGGAACTTCCAGTGTTCCAGGTTTTGCCCATTGCCTCTTCTCCTGTCACTGGGCACTACCAAAAAGAGCCCGGCCCCATCCCTTTGGCCCCTGCACTTCAGGTATTTATAGACACTGATAAGATCCCCTCTCAGCCTTCTCTTCTCCAGGCTGAAGAGTCCCAGCTCTCTCAGCCTCTCCTCATATGGGAGGTGCTCCAGGCCCCTAATCATCTTTGTGGCCTTCCGCTGGACTCTCTCTAGAAGAAGCCTGAGTAGGTCTAGTTATGATCATTTAAAGCCTCACTGGTCTTAGCTGTTCCCCACATCCTTCCAGTAGCATTCACCACCTCCTTTGCAGTGCTGTCAGGTAGCGTGTGCAGCTGTTTGCAGTTTCAAGGGTAGTGGCACAATATCCCTAGATCAAGAGCTCAAACTAATGCTCTACTGCAAACTGCAGCAACTAAAATACACAAAAATATCCTGACTTTTCTACCCTCCTGTGGGAGTAGTAGCAAAATCACCTTAGCCTGGTGTAATGTATCAGTGCAGTTAAGTGTAGAAAATTATTTAGCACAACTCTCTCCTGCTGCTAAATATCTGCTATTCCGCCAGGGTAATACTAACATAAAAAATAAAAGGTGAGTGACACTAAATACAAAGCATTTGATAGAATGGTTCCTTATTTATACTGAAGCAACCGCAACAACACTGTGTCCATGAGATGTGGCTGGCAGGAGAACCCATCCTCTGTAAGGGTGCTGCTGTCTATGGTGATCGCAGCAGACTGAAAGGGCTGGTGGGGGGTCCTCAGCCTGCAGTCCTGGGCCAACATGGCCCCAGGAGCCCTGCTCCCTTTGTCAGGTGCATCCCTGGGATTGCAGTGTGGCCGGAGACGCTGCTTCTCTCCCTGTCCGGAGACTAAGGACTTCATGAAGCTGGTGTGAAACCAGGTGGAGACTGGGCCGTTGTTATATCTGTTTATGTTCTGATATAATAAATAATTTCAAACTTCTGTGGGATAGTGAGGTCAGGGACGGTATCTTTAGCTTGTCACGTTGAGTGTGGGAGGCATTATGCATGCTACTATGGCAGCTGTTTTACTGAGCTGCTGTGCTTTGGCACATGTGAGTTCAGTGTTCAGAAAATTATAATGAGAAACATCTTACCTGCCAATTAATATGTTCCTGTCCTGTATGGCTTCTGCCTTGAGAAAGCACCATAGAAACCAGATAGTGTACATGCAACATCACTGTGAGAGAGATTAAAATGGTGCTGGGAGAAAAAAAAGTTATTTTATGATCACGTGTCCTTTATGTATTCTTTCGTGTTTGATTTTCATTATTTTTTCATATGATTAAATAGCTCTTTGAGACTTAAGAAAACAAAGAGCAATTTAGAGACTTGTCCTCTTGCCAGGTCCCTGTACATCACTGCTTTGTGATGATGTTAAAGTACTTTCAAAACAGCTAGCTGAGTTATACCTGTTTCCTGTTTCTGAGCCAAATTTTTGATGAAAGAAGTACTATTAAAAGAGATGTTTGTTTCTTAAAGGTACATTCCTGATCAGATGTGATTGAGACACAGGAAAGAATAGTCTGGGTTCTATCATTCTAACTGGAAAGGCCTTTCAGGAAAGGATATTAGATGTTATTTGTCAGAGAGCCCCAGGCTGTAGGTTCAGCTATAGGTAGGGTTACAGTGAAGCAGCCTTGCTGCCCTCTCATGTATGCCAGAAAGCCAGTATGGCTCCAGGGTAGATGTAGTCAGGTAGGTATATTAGCTAGATACAACCCATTCAAATCCCTCAGTCTTTCATCTGTGAATTTGAGCACTGGAAATACTAGTTGCCTGCTCTCTGAGTGAGCTCCCCATCAATTAAGTAGTGAGGTCCTGGCAGTACAGGAAAGTGAAATTTTCTTATGCCTTTGCCAACTCTTGATAATTTAGCACAGTTGAATCCATTGTGCCCTCACACAAAGAGGTTCTGAATCTAAACAGCAAATGTTAGTAATATTATTTTTTTTCAGCTTCTGTAACATTGCCATAGATTTCATTACTTTTTTGTGTTACTAAAATATAAGGATGAATAACTATTACATCCAATGCAAATGACTCAATCAGAAAGCAACATTTTCTCTGCTAGTGTTTCATCAGATTTCTAATGAGAGCTGTGTGCATAGAAGATAGCTTTCTGTAACGTATCCCTGCAGGAGGCAGAAGGTGAAGAACTGAATTTCAGATGCAGTGATTAATCACAGAAAAGTAAACCAAAAAAGTATAACCTGCCAAACACTGATGCAAGATTTACATGAAATTGCAGTTGGCATGTCAGTCAGAGCCTGATGGTAAGAAATTTGATAGCTGAAAATCTGAGAAGGGGAATATGAAGATGGGTTTATTTTGTTATTGTAAACCTACCCAATGGCTATCTGTCTGTTTTCCCTCCTCCTGTGCCCTCCTGCGTGTGCACACACACGAGCCAGGTGACAGCAGGATAAAATGTGTTTTGCAGATCATGGACTAGCACGCTATGCTGTGCTGAACACCACACTCCTGTCCTGTTACCTTACAGACTTACTGAAAGCCTTTCTAGCCCTGTTAAGTAATGAGTGAAATTTATGCTCTAAAGAGTTCAGTGTGCCCAGTCTGGGCAAAGATAGAAATGTCTGTTCAGATGCCTACTGGCAAAATGGAGGTAACTTTTCCTGGAGCCAGAGTGCTCCAAGAAGGAGTGATGGTTGAGGGTCACCTTCTCCTTGAGACTTGAAGCACATTCAAAGTTGCACAGTGGGGCTGAACCCTGAATGTACATATAGTTTGGTCCTCCAAGATGCCTGCTGAATGTACTCCTGGTGTTATGTACCATCACCATCCTAATTTCACTGAAACTGCTGCTGAAGAGAAAATCAGGAACTGGTATCATCTTGGATAAGACTTCAGTGACGAGCCATTTTAGTTTTGCCCTAAGATCTGTAAACTTGGATTGCCTGCTTTAACTCTCCCTAAGGCTAACTCTAAAATGTTTATCCAACTAGAGTGGTCTTAATTCAGTATACAGTTCCTCTGGGTTGGAGGTTGTTTCAGTAAGCTTACTATACACAGAATTGCTGATTATATATGGTGGCAGGGTTCATCCCTATGAAGGTGATTATGGGAATCGTAGGCTAGCTGCCTGCAACAATGAAGTGGAAACCTCAGTGCCTGCTGTCTCTTGCTTTATATCATAGAATGAATCATAGAATGGTTTGGGTTGGAAGGGACCTTAAAGACCATCCAGTTCCAACCCCCCTGCCAATCAGCAGGGACACCCCCCACTAGACCAGGTTGCTCAAAGCCTCATCCAAACTGGCCTTGAACACTTCCAGGGAGGGGGCATCAACGACTTCCTTGGGCAACCTGTTCCAGTGTCTGACCACCCTCAGAGGAAAGAATTTCTTCCTAATATCTAATCTAAACCTGCCCTCTTCCAGTTTAAAGCCATTTCCCCCTGTTCTACCACTACCTGCCTTTGTAAAAAGTCCCTCCCCAGCTTTCTTGCAGGTCCTTTCAGGTACCTTAAGGCCGCTAAAAGATCTCCCTGGAGCCTTCTCTTCTCCAGGCTGAACAGCCCCAACTGTCTCAGCCTGTCCTCATAGGAGAGGTGCTCCAGCCCTCAGATCACCCTCGTGGCCTCCTCTGAACTAATTCTAACAGGTCCATGCCTTTCTTGTGTGAAACAGTAATCCAGGTGGGGCATTACGAGGGTGGGGTAGAGTGGGAGAATCACCTCCCTGACCTGCTGTGGACACTAGGGCTGGGCTTTCATTTCCTCTATGGCAGGCATCCCGTGCTATCTGAGAGGTGCTAATGAGCCTTGCCTGGGGGACCCCCCACTGCTCCTCCAGAAGTGCACAGAGGTCATGCACCATCTGCCAGTTCTATTCAGATGTCTCAGATACCGCGCCCTCAATTTAAATAATTAATTAAATAAAATCAGGTGACTATGTTTCTGCAACAGTATCCCACCCAGAGTGTGTAAGGTGCTTTCTGGAGTTTGAAAGAGAGTTCACATGTCCTTCTGTACAAAGAGTCGTGAGAAATAAGCAATTTCATGTATATGTGCTTGAACTCAGACAATGTCTGTATTGTTTTTTTTATGCACAAATGCAAACTCACTGCATATGCACATGCTTACAGGCCTTGTTAAGGTAAGCACATATGAATATGGTCTTGCCACAAGTGAAGTTAATTTTGACACATAAAAACTGTTTGCAACAATAAAAAAACTTCCCAAATCAACAAAATACTTTCAGTTAAATACTTATAATAAAATACTTTGTAACAATAAAATACTTTCAAATACAAATGAATGCACCACTTCATCTTCAGAGCTGAGAAAATTTTGACCTTTGAAATCTAGCTATTCTTTTTTTCTTTTTTTTTTTTTTTTTTTTTCCTATCTGCGATAATGCAAATACTCAATGTGTGTTTCTTAGTAGCAGGAGAAAAAAGTTATGTATCTTTTTGAGTCCAACTGAATAAGGAGACTACTTTTCAGAATGCCCTTATCCTGGTGCTAGGAATGGAGTTATGGAAGAACTCACAAACCAAAATTAAATAACTTTTGTTCTCCTCAGATCCATTGCATCAAATCTGAATGCAGATACAAAACCCAACACAGGGGTTTTGGAAAGAGTGATGGAAGAAAGCAGCTGGCATCAGTGTTTTCTGCTATAAGTTAACAAATACACAAAATTCTGAGAAATTTCATGAGGTCAGGAAAAACATTATTAACTTAAAATGGATTGTTATTTAAAAATCTGCAAAGTATCTTGCTCAGTAATCAGTCACTGCCCAGGTAGGGTGGATGAACAATATATGTTGAATGAAAGGTTTACTTGAAAGCAGAGCTGAGAAATTTTCTCAGTGAGATCCTATGTGGGTTTTTCTTCTACAGTCTGTGTCACTCCTCACCAACACTTTTCCTCTTACCTTTTAATTACAACAAAAGAAAAGCTGATGGAATGCAAACTTCATAAATGCAGTATGATATTCACAATTATTTTCCTCCCAGTATATGACATATCTGACTAGAGTAGTAAATCTCAACTTTAGCCTTTAGACTGTAGCTTACCAGAGTCCATTGCCAGGATGAAAATGCATTAGTCATGGTGTGCCAGTGACACTGTGCAACACTGGCTTATTTGTTCGTGTGTACAGGAAAAACAAAGACTACAGAATGCAAAATTAAGTGGGAATCCATTTAAGATGATAACAGGTAAATGTACATCAGCAGGGTAATCTCAATGAAATTAACCCTTGCTGCCACAACTCAGAGGTCTTGTGTTCCTCAGTGAATATAGTCAATAATGCTCCAATCACATGTCCTAGTCAAAGCGCTGGTGTAGCGTGTTTTGTTGCATTCGGTGTGCATGCTTACGGCAACTTTTACCTTCTTTTAGAGCTTTCTGTCACTCTGTCACATGCAAATCTTTGTTCCCACCATTCCTGAGGAAGTACACAGACAGAAACAGCTAAAATGAGTCCTACTTCAGTAGAAGATAAGTCCTCCTTGTCTTCTAGTGTCTAGAAATTGAGTTGTTGATATAAATTTAAGACTAAGAGACTTCTGAAGAAAATAGCCATCCTGCCATATAGAACTCAGAGCTAATTATGAATATGAAAATTATTTGGTACAAAAGTACATTGGTTTTTATAAGGAAGGGTGATCAGCAGTGCAGAGTGGGGATCAATTACTCTTTTGAAGAAGGAGACAAATGGTACACTATCAGTATAACAAACAGGGAAAAATGGATACTTTTATCTGTTAGTTTCACTGGATTACAAAATTTACTAGAGTTAGCCAATGTAATCTGTCATGCCTTCATATACTAATAATGTACGAACTACTTCGCCCCCTTTATAGCTGGGTAAGTGGATTGGTTCAGATGATTTAACTTGTCAAAATTCTTATTTCAAGTTTTTGAGAAGGTAAAGGCACAAGCTTTGTGGAAGAAGGTCTGCAGTCTATGACCCATCTTCAAGCATGCCCGCTCTCTCTTATCCTGTGGCAAAACAATCTGTGTTGACAGCAGGAGTGAGTCAGTGTTTAAAGCTTGGGTATAGAACTACGGTGACCATTTAATTTCCAGCAGTGTGCTTGGCTTTCCAAGGGATCAAAATCTCTAATTTCAATGCAGAACACAAAGAAGTCTGAAGTGACTATCCTTTGCTAATCAAGCCATTTGTTCCAGTTTCAAATGCTGCTAACATTGTGCCGTGCTCATGCCATTGTTTCTTAGTCACCTGTCAGAAGAGCCAGGAGCATGCACAACATTTTACATTGGTGCAATTACTATCAATGGCCCTCATTGTTCTGCTTTACCAGCTACTGTGCAAATAAATGCTGAGCAGTGTTGATAGAGACATGACTGGGAAATTATTTCCTTAGTGCACAATAATTCCCATAATTAATATTTTCATAATATTTTTCTTCTTTTCACAACTGTCTTGGTGTTATGACCAGGCATTTCATATTTGCTTTTAAAACAGGGGAAAACAGTACTGTTGGACAAAAGCAGGTAGCTAACTAATCACCATGGATTTTTAACTCAGGAAAATGTTGCACATTATTGATGTGAAAATGGCTGGTAAAAGGAACTTTATTTAAAGGCATGATGGGTATAAAAGTTAAGAATATTTCCAAAGAGTTACCAGCTCTTCTGTCCCTAGGACAAAATCTCTGCACTCTCAGGGGCACCCCAGCTTTGCCAAATAGAAGACTGCACCTTCCTCATGCCAGAGGAACAATGAGAACAGCTCAGCCATTTGCAGGATGCTCCATAATGATCATCACATTAGAAATAAAGGGAAGAAATTCACACTGGAGGAGGGGCAATAGGAATAAGAAAAGAAGCTCAGGCTTAGCTGCCACAGGATCTAAGCCTGACTTATCACATGCATTTCCACCAGCAGGACCTGACTTGACCTGGTGCCGTGGCACTGGGAACAATCTTGACCCCGTGGTTCTCTAATGCTTAAGGAATTTTTAGTCCTTAAATTAAATGTTGAAGGAACACTTAGTTTTCTCCTTCATAGTAAAGCACTGGATAAGTAGATATTGTTGATTCTCAGTTGCATGTAGAAAATACAGATTTTATATACAACATATTTTATTCATTGTAAGCAATTAAAAATGCAAGTGATGACTCCTCTTTAAACTTGGGGGTAGAAGAAAGATACTGATATCTTTGGTGTATGAAAATAAAAGAGGATGTGGGAGGCCAGGTGCTGTGGGAGGCCAAGGTCAGTTTTTGAGATGCTGTGAATTTAAAAGGTATATTACTACTAGGAGGCTAAGCAAGTTTAGGGAGACAGAAAGCAGTGTGTAACATACATGCATTTGAACATCGATTGACTTGTGATTCCTCTAAACAGTTGCATTTCGCTTCAAAATTATAACATATATCCTGGAAAAGTAGCGAGCAGGTTTTTTTATCACTTACACTACCTCCCAAGTGTGAGACTTCCAGAGAAACAGGTAGCAGTGCTTCAAAATTATAACATATATCCTGGAAAACTAGCGAGCAGGTTTTTTATCATTTACACTACCTCCTAAGTGTGAGACTTCCAGAGAAACAGGTAGCAGGAAGATATGTGTAGATATTTGCCATGAGCACTACAGTTACCTTGATTTTATTTCAGCTGAGAGAAGCAGTGCTCCTTGTGTGCCAGGGTCCGAAGCGTTGCTGCTGAATTCAGCATGCCAGGGCGTCACTGCAGGGTGTGAGCAAGAGGGAATTCTGCTCACTCAGCCTTGCTGATGTGCAGTTGCCAGCCAGGACGGCTGCTGCCAGGGTAGGATCTGTGGCAGAAGGTGGAGCTCTGTCTGCAGTGGCCAGCAGATATCCGTATTGCAAAGCCCAGGGACTGCCCAGTAGCCACCAGGTGCAAAGCTGCAAAGCATTAGGAAAGATAAAAATAACAGCTCCTATGGGTCACATGGAAATATCCTGCTACTTTCAGGCCTCATCCCAATTTTCCTTTGAGAGGTCTTTGCTGCACATGAGATTTATCTGTAATGAACTACCAGGACTAGATTCTACTTGTCTATGCAGGTACCTAAATGAGGATCTGATTTAATAAATTTTAATGAAGGTGGAAATGCATTTCTTCCTGCTGCTCAGTTTGGCAGAAGGTATTTCTGGAAAGATTTTTGCTGGGTATCACCCACATAAGGAGTGATAACTCATCTCAGACCATTTACTCTGGCAAGGAGGGAGCAGTTCATGTCAGCCAGAAATGCAGATATAGGTGAGGCAGGCGGAGAGCTTTGCCAAGCCAGGATGAGGACAGCAGTGAGTGCCATGCTATGCGCCAGCCTTATGTGTTGTCACATCAGCTCAGGCTCTGCCTGGCTGCTTCCCTGCTCATGGCATGGTGGCAACAGCAATGATTTGGTGGCTGTCACTCAGTGAGACTGTTTTTATCTATCCTGGCCTTGGGGTGAGGAATAACTTCAAAAATTCCTTGTACAGTGGTGACAGTGCTCGTCCATTTTAGTTGTGCCAAGTCACAGAGAACACAAACCTGACAGGGTTGTGGCATTCTTCTTCTGGCCCTGGAATAAGATTGACCTCTTGCCTTGTTGGCTGTGTGGCTCCCCCACCAAGTGACACGATAAGCATGGAAAATGTCATTTACACAGTCATGTTCTAGTGTAGGAGTGCAGGCACTGCCTCTGTTTTTATGAACCTGTTCCGCTGCACACCGCTCCCTCCGTGAAGGAGGCATGACGATCAGCAGGGCAGCTTTTGAAGTCATGTGCACTAGGTCAACAGCTCTCCAGGGCTTCTATAAACACGGCCATCTGGGCATGTTGCCATTCCTGTTTGGCCTCCTGAAGCTTTCTGGCTTCCTGCAGGATGCAGAGTCAGATTGCCAGGAGCGCTTGTGTAACTCCAGGAAAGCACCTGAATTAAGCACACATGCTGTTGTAATTGCTTTGAAACCACCTGGCATCTTCCTCCAGCCTCTTCATGCACACGTCTTTTCTCTAACGGTCAGTGATGTTAAGCAAGGAAAGCAAGTGGTTACTGACCAGCCCATTAGCCAGAAGCCTGGAACTGTTTCCACTGAAATTTCCAGTCCTAGTGCTTGCACAGATTTCCATGGGAGCACTCAGACCCTTAGATCTCAGTCCCTGAGCAGTACCAGGAAACAGTTGTTACTTTTACCTTAATTTCCTTTTGGCCTTGACCCTTTGAGCCTTAAAAAAAAAAAAGGGGGAAAAAAAACAAAAAAAAGGGAAAAAGAAAGAAAGTAGTAGGAATATTTAGACTCTAAAGGTGAAGCCAAAATTGTTTTTGTATGCTGCTGAAGAGGAGTGTTCATTGGGGTTACAGAGCCAGAGAGCATTCAGAGGAGGTTATCAAAGGGAGTGGCTTGGGGAAACTCACCTACCACATTTGATGTTGCTTGTCAAACACGCAATGGCCCTGTTTGAAGTGGTAGGAAGTAGGGAAAAGCATAGTGTGACTGGCAGGGGCTGCAATACGAAGCCTGAAGACCTGCAGGGATGGGGACCTGGGCTGCCTGCTGAGCCCCTCCTGGCTTTCCATCCAGGCAGAAATTGCATGTGAAGCCTCAGCTTAATAGGCTGCTCAGGAATTTATGGCTTGGGGTGGGGGAATCTCAGGGAGGTTTTATTTCTGATTCAAAGGACCAGGGGGTTCTGAAAAAAGTCTGGGTAGGGTTGAAGGAAAGAAAGGGCTGTTGGGGGAAATCTCTGACCTGACAAACACTGTCTCTGGCTGCATGTGTATTTAGGGAAGGCAAACCCTCAAACTAACCTGTTACCCTGATATCTGCAAGGCCTTCTGCTCAACAAGTGATAGAAAAGCCACCTCTGAAATGTAAACACAACAAAGCTACTAGCTGACATCTGCTGCAGTAAACAAGGGTTGTATTCAAAGTATGTGCACGCACTAAATTGAAATCAAAACTTTGGCAGCTTGGAGCCTACACACTTGTGATTGATTTGACTCTAGGTTGTGAAATTTAAGGTGTAGGGTTTCTTTTCCTAATGTCATGCCTAAAAGCATTGCTGATGTACTGTGAAGAGGAGCATGAACCAAACCTCAAGGCTCTGCTTCTGCAGATGTGCATTCATTTTTATTACGTTTGTAAGAAGAGACAAGCACTTGCATGAGATTATACGATGTGGTTGGTATATGTGGCTGCCTGCTTTACATTAGTCACTGCAGATAATTTAAGGTCATGCAAATATTTCTTAGTAACTCTTTGGAAATGGAAGCAGTGATATTTTAAGTTTTTAGATAAAAACATGTGAGGCCTAATTATTTCCTTTTTGTTATTTTTAGGGTTCATGAATAGGTGTTTAACCCATGTGGAAGGTTTCTTCCTAGTGGTTTTTTTTTGTTTTTTTTTTTTTTTTCCTTTTGAATGAGGGTTTTCTTATTCTTGCAATTATGTGCTAAATTTCCAAAACAATCTCTGAGAATAAAAACTAATCTATGGAGCTGTAAGGGGCAAATTTGCAAGGAGGAGACACATTTACTCCCGCTAATGAGGTCTAAATTCCAACTAGGACCCACATTTTTAAAAGTGTTCAAATATCTAACCAGTCTACCAATTTACCAATTTGGGCGAGGCAGCTTTTACAAAGTTATACAAAATTCTTTGATAATCTCTAGGTGATTAATCTTTGTAATTGTAAGTTGCTGCCAATAAATGTTCTTCTTAAAAAGATTTCTAGAGCTGATTTACTTTGTAAAGACGAATAATAGCTGATATTTTAACTCTTAAAATGAAAAGAAATTTTTCAAAATACAATTTCAGATAGAGCTGCAAAGGGATTATTTATGAAGTAATTGAAATTAGTTAGGAGGGTGTGCTTGCATTGCTACTGTAAATCTACAGCAAGAAAGAATATTAACATGTTTATTATTATTAAACTAGATAGCTGACCGCACTATGCTAATATCCTTCCTCTGCCTGAGATCTCTGTGATCACCTGCTGTAATCCAGTGTATGAGTCCAGGAATTATTACAGGACATTGCACAGGCGTATTCCTGTGCAATCCACCTGTAAGTGCAGGGCTTGTGCCTTTGACATGTGTGAAATCTGCAGCTGTCAAAATCTTTCTTTCTTCCAGAGTCTCAACTTGCGAAAAATAATAACAATGGATTTTCTGTCAAATGCTTTGGTATTTTGCTGTGATGTGTAAGTCTGAGGAATAGGAACATTTTCTTAACTTACAGCATTTGTAAAAAATACCTGTGTATGCATTATCTTTTGCCTGCAAGAATTCTGTGTTCTGTAATAATGATTTCACTGGTGATTCTGTTACTCTGATGGTCAACGATCAGAGAGACCCATGGGAATATCTCAGATATGTGCCTCTCAACCAACACTCCCCATGCTGGCTCCTGGCTTTCAAATCCCCATGCTCCTCCTGTGCTACAAACTTAGGTTTGTCTTCCCTGGTCCCTGGGTGTGTCCAGGACCTGGAGCTGCAGTGGGATGGGGGAGAACACTGAGTTCACAACATTGCTCCTGGGATGCCCAGTTGGTAGCTGAGTTTTTGGCATGGTAACATAATCTTGTAACTCTGCATACACGTGTTAATGCACTCCCTGCATGTAATGGTTGTAGGCTCACAATGAACTGCAACTCCATGTAGTAAACTGCCCTGGCAGCTGCTGAATGCTTTTTTGAACTCGGACTATGTCATACACTGTTGCTTTGTAAAAGTAGATTCTCCTCTCTGCAGTGAGACAGATGACAACAGAATTATAGTATCTGTTTTTCTTTGATGTGGAGTACTGATTTTTATGTCAAGTAAGCATTCAGTTTTAAGCACTTAAGATATAAATATGCTATTTGCAGGCATAGAACCCCCTGGATCATTAAGAATCATTTACAGACCACAGACCACTTTGTGATCAGGTGATGTTTGCCTAAAAGGCTTTCTACTCACTAAGCACTGTGATCTGCAGCCAAATAGCTTTATTTCTTATATTTGAACATTTGAAGGAGCTTGACAATTTCAGTTAGTGTTCAAGTGACATTTCTTCATGCCCCATATTTGCATGTGCATTGCTGTTACTCTGTGAGTAGGAGGTGTGAAAGCACGGGGTGACAGCAGGACAGGGTGACAGCATGCCCTTCAGAGGGGAGTGCACTGGCAGATTGTCCAGGCCAGCTGGAGCAGCACTCCCTGTACCCATCCTGGAGTTCAGTTTCAGGAGCAGCAGGCTTTAGAGAATAAAAAAATTCAAATCAAAATCAGATTTAACTTATTTCTACAACCTGCAATGAGGTTTCATTCTCTACGGGTGTTCTTTGCCTGAGTGGCAAAGCATTCTCCATGGCCATGTGCTGTGGATTGGGAAGGAGGAGGATTGCCCCCCACATTGGCACTGTGCCGTGGGTGTGTGCGTGGCAGGGCAGCTTCTGGGACATCCCGCCAGTCACAAGTACAATGTTGGGACCTGGATCCAGGTTTTCATTACTCAGGCACAATGTCCAGACAAATTTGTATAGACCCACTCCTAAAGGAAATCTATTGTCACAGTAATGTGCGTGTTCTGGCTGTTACTCACTGAACTGTGAGTGCAAACTTCATCCTCAGAAATGAGGGTCATTGTAGTAACAGAAGATAATACATCTATTTTTGCATGTAAAGTCTTTTGTCTTGAAGAATGTGTAGTCAGTGTAAGTACAGCAGAATGTGATTAGCACTAACATTGCCAAAGACAAAAGTGATGCTGCCTCTGATTTGAAGGGATGTTTTTCAGGATTATTGCAAAGGAATCCACTTGTCCAGCAAGGAAATTCAGTACTTTTGAGGACAACAGGTGAACACCATGACCACTAAAGGGAAAATGGTATAAGCTTGTCATGCAGCAGCCACGTACCCTAGCTCTGAAAGAAAACCAGCCCTTGCTGGTCCTCACAGCTGTGCCTCACTCTGTTTACCTCATTAATTCCTAGTGGAATATCAGCATTTACATAGGCAGATAACTTTCCAGGGTCAGGGTCTAGAGTACAAAAGGAAGAAGTCTTCTGCACGCAGTTGACTCTGCAGGGAGAACACCAGTCAGACAACAGGGTTGTTTCCAAACTGGCAGCTAGCCAGGTTGCTGCACTTAATAAACTGACTTTGGCTGGAGAAGAAAAAAAGGGCTACAGGAACCTTTAAAGGAAGTTTTCGTTCATTAATTGTCTGTATTCCCCTGCTGCTACACGATGCCAGACGGTAGTGCTGAGGACAAGCCTGCCACGTGTTACCCATATGCCACAGCCAGCCTGGCCAGTGCCTTCCAGGAAGGAGCTGCCCCTTCACGCTCTTTCTGAGGCACCTGTCAAAGTTGTTGTATACTTTGGTTCACCAGCAGAGTTTCTGAGGTGTGCACATGCAGCTTCCATTCAGTTTCCAGGGATGCTAGACCACTCACCTCCTGGGAAGAGCTGGCTTCTGTGCCTGGCACTTATAGAGATGCAATTATTTGCTCTTCTGAAGGGGTACTGGCAAACCATTGCTTCAGTATTCAGAGAAAGAGAGGAGTTATTTAGACAAACTGACATATTGCAGGGCCTTGGTATTTTTCTCAGCCTGTCGATTTTTTTTATAGTCTACAAAGGAACGGCTACAAACAAGAGGCCTTTATTTAAGATTATTCAGAAAATGAATGCATGAGAATGAAATATAACTAACACAAGGAAATGAAAGTAGTTATTTGATAAAACACAATTTGTGGCATGTGAGTGAGTCATTATAAATAGGTGGTCTTGTAAATCTGAACAAGGTGACAAAAAATCAATTTACTTCTTTTTGAGTTTAGAATAATCCCACAAAATTTACCTGCTCTTGGTGACCACATGGATTTTTCTCATATGGTTCACCGTGATGTTTGAGCTACATGGTAAATTTTAGCACATGTGCAGACCAGTGCTAATAAAAAATAGAAATGGCAGGCTGGGGTTTTTTTGAAGTATGAAGATCTACAAACTGGAATAATTTGATGTTTTCTCATTGTTAGTGAAAACCCCACTTTTTATACTGAAGAAAAGTGGCTGTATGAATATATTTGTTGAAGTCTTACCACAGCACATGAATTTGCAATTTCTTTTCCTGAAACTTTTATTTCCCCACTTGTGGGGAGGTAGGAGATCTCAGTTTGCTTCTCTTCAGAAGCACGCCAGAGCTGTTCTAAGGCTGTGTTTGATGTCTGTTTGTCTACCACTTCCCTTAGAAAGAGCAATCCACTTCATTTGGACTGAAGTTTGCAAATGAGAACTCACTTTGCAGCATTAGGCCTGCTTCCAATTGACTAATGCTTGAACGACACAGTTCAGAAGCACAGCTTTAAAGCCCATAACCACATCAGAAGGAGAGGAAATGCATGTACACAGGCTCTAGCACTTATGTGAGATACACAGACTTGTGACAGTGTCAGTTAGCTTAAATTTTACATTATGATTCACTAATGTTTTCTGCAAGTATGTGGAAAAAGTAACTTTGAGAACTACAATCTCATAGATGCATCATTGTTGCAGCTTTTAGCGGTCAACAGAACTGCAGCCCTGCCAAAGGGATACAGGTTTGCCAAATATCACTCCATTCTCTGCTTTTGTTGTTAACACTCATAGCTCAATGCCTTTGAAAGCAAAGGTATTTGTCTCAGTGTAGGTGTAAAAAAATATCCAAATTTGGGTCAGTAGGTATGTGTAACAAACAAAACCACCATGAGGTTAATTTGACTACCTCAGACTAATGTGTTTTTGGAACTATCCTGAAGTTAATGGGGAGATTTTTGCATGGTGAGATGTTGAGATGACTTTTGAGTGGTGTGAGTTGTAGGGTGAGTGGGGGCTGACATGAAAGGGATCAGAATCTGTTCACTGAAGTGTAGTGGGGTAGAGGTTGTAGCATTATTAACTATACTCTGTCTTAGAACTCCTTGATATGAAAGGTAGAAAAAGCACCTGAAGGAACATCTCCTTTAGATGTGATTGCAATAAAGAGGCAGGAAATATTAGAGAACAGGCACATGCCAGCATTTAGGCTGGAATGACCAGCAAAAGACTGAATTATGGAGAGGTAAGACAAGAAGGCAAAAACAACAGACATTTAGAAAGCCAGAGGATAGACAGCTTGGAATATATACAGAAAAGATCCCATAGGAAATGTGTTTAAAGGGGAAAATAAACTACTCTGTAGAGCTGGTAGTCCTGTATGGGAAGTATGTTAAAGGTGCAGGTTCAACCTGTGCCAGTGTGGGAGGTTGGACAGTGTAGTTCATCTAAATCTTTACTATAAAAGGGGAGATATAAGAGGTGCAAACTTGTTCAGGCTACTGAGAATGGGTTTGAGGGAAAAGCATGAAGAAGCAGGGGTGAGTTAAAGATGGTCAAGCCGTGGCCCGAGATAGGAGAGAGTACCGAACAGCCTTCTGTAAGGGCAGTGCTAGTAAGAGGCAGAGAGAGAGAAGTTGTAATCCATCACTGGGTGGGAAGGAAAAGCTAGACAGTGCTGTGAAAGCTAAAATGTTTGGTGCTTGTTATGCTTCATTCTTTACCAGAAAGGCCAGCTGATTCAGCAGTAGGGAAGTAAGAGTTGAAGACAGACTAAACTAGAGAATATTTAACTAAGGCAGAGATTTCCAGTTTGTCTGAAGCTGACTTGAACCCAGAGGATTGGCTCAGGCCAGCATGGAGCCATCACCTTCAGGAATGTCTATCCTTACCTGGGAAAGGCAGGGGACTGTAACAGATAATTATAGTGCATAGCTTTAAAAAAGAGAAAGAGGAGGAGACTGGCACTATTGGCTCTGACTATAATTTAAATTCCCAGAAAAGTACTGGAACAAATACTAGAACTGTTTGAAAATACCAAGAAGATAAACACAGGCATGAGTAACAGCCAAAACGAATTTGCTCAGTACAAACGATTCCAAGTCTATCTAAATTCCTGCCCTGACAGGGTGACATGTTTTGTATTCAGCAGTTGGCTTTCTTGATCTTAGTAGGACTGCTAGACACCCAAGTGATATCTTGATAGACAATATGAGGGGACAGAATCTGGCAAAACTGCTCCAATGTGAGTGCTTGGCTGATGGGAAAACAGATTTAGTCTACTGATTAGCTGCCTTGTGTTGAGACAGAAGGGTGTGGTTTTGCTGCAGCCTGCCCTGCTTTGTATTCCATTCAGAATTCCTCTGAATTCTTTGTAAAGTGGAGTAGAGAGTATGCTGGATATGTTCATATGGCACTCCACTGAGAAGAGCCAGAGTTGCAGTGAAGGAGAGGATCAGAGCTTGACACGATTGTGGCAAACTAGATATATTAATACTTATGTTGCCACATTATCTCTACATTTCAGCAAACAGCACACATAGAAAAGGTGTCAAATTTGGGCTAACATCTCCTGAAAAGTTGTTGTGTTTTTTCCCAAGTCATCAAAACACCCAAAATTGTGGGGTTTGCAGGTTTAGAGTTTAAAAGCCCCAGATAAAAGCAGGAATCAATCTTCAATAGGCTATCAGAGCATTACTTCTGAAACTAGACCAGTTGCTCATTCTATCCAGTTTGTACAGTATTGGCTGTGTTACTCATGAAGACTTGCACTAGGCTGAGACAGCCGGATACATTTTTTTTTTCTTTATTAGGGGAGAAAATGTTGAGACTGACTCAGCCTGTTTTCCAAGGTGTGCTACAACTGCAAAGACTACCCTCACCTCTGGTTCTTGCCAAGGAGGCAGGAGATCAGAGTGAGCAGGGCCACATTTATTTGTGCTGTATTTAAACCTCAGCTAGCTTCTGTGTGCAGAGACAAGAAGTTCCCCTTTGTTCTAAGTCTGACATTTTTCCTGCATCTCTCTCTTTTCCTAAAAAAGATGGAAAGTGTCTATTGCCCAGTAAGAAACTGAAGGTGTTTTCTCCCTGACTTTTACCCTCATCAAGGCTTGTGCTTCCTTGTGAGCATCCATGAGGGTGATTTCACCCTAATTGCATAATGTGTTACATAGTCCTTGGTTCAGCTGACAACTAGGGTAAGGTCACTGGCAGGCTCCCAAGATGCTTGCTTAGAGGAAGTCATTGCTGTGTTAATATACTTCCAAGCAGCTGCAGATCTACTTAGAAAATCTGAAGGACAATTTTTACTTCTGTTGGCAAGAGTAGCTAATTAGTGGCATGAAGACTATTGTCAAGTCAAGTTGTTCTAAAGATGTATTCCCTGTCAACTCATTAATGTGTTTAATGTTTTGAAGACGGCTATGGCTTTATTTACAAGCTATTGTAAATTATATATTGTATATGCAGTCATATGCATGCTTGGGGTAGGTGTGGCCTGGTGCATGTGTGAAGTTTCTGTTTTCAGCTCAGGAGTAATAATGAAATCTGTATATTATACAGGTGAGATAATTTATCTTAGGTGCAATTGCAGCATGAGATGCAGCAAACAGAGAGAGAGTTTGGTCTAAGTTGTTATTCATTGAAAAACCTCTCTGGTCAAAGCCTGTGAATTTTATTGCAATTAATTACTTTGAAATTCGTGGCCTTGCTGTTATGAGTAAAATGAGCAATATTTGGTCTAGGACACCAAGATCTTGTGGTTTTGAGATGAGTTTAAAACTACAAGCTTGTCCTTCCTGATTTTAACTTGCTATCAAGCCTGCTCCAAAGCCCAGTGATGGAAAAAGGTACATTTATGATATTGGCTTGTGCTTACAACTAAAAACTAAAAAAAGGGTATGCAGACAAGAATATGGACATTGTTAAATAGAATTAATTATTAATCTGCAAGGACTTCTCATTAAGTACTTTCCTTTCATGATCTACAGAGCCCTAACCTGATCTGCTTCCCCTTCCAGGTCATTAGAGTTCAGTTCTGAACAGACTGTGGAAGGAGTAAGTCCTGCTTCAACGTGGGGGCTCCAGCTGTGGGGTTAATCCTAAACCACTCGTATCTCCCCAACCTCCTCTCAGATAAGTTTGAACTGAAAAACAAAGAATATAAGCCAAAGAATACATAAGTAGGAGTGGAGGTTAGTAGTCATGTATCCATGTTATCACAAAGCAATCACATAGCCTGGCTTGCCCAAGAGGATTGTCCTGGTAAATTTTAAGTTAACCTCAAAAGTTCATTATGGTTGACTAAAAATGGAAATCTCCCTTTTTCCTTCAATTCTATTTACTGTTATCTTTAGTAATTTTGCTGAGCTGTTACATGATGAGGGTGATGTAATTGGAATTTCATCAGAATCACATGAACCTGGAGATATAAGAGCAGCACACTCTAAAGGAGAGCAGAACTGGGCTGAGTCAGGCTGTGCAATATCTTCTGCATGGGGATGGCAGGGCTGAGCATCAGGCCCAGATCTGGCTCTCCTGCAGCTCTGTGTCATCCTCGGGAAACATCACCAAGTTCACACATATCCTTCCCAGCAGCTGGACTGTCAGGGCTAAGAAACCCAAAGTGTCTCATGAATCATCAGCATTCAATCCACTCAAAAGTTAATTACCTGCTCCAAGAGCTGTGGAACCCCTGAAAGAGCAGATGACATGGTGGGAACTCCAGGCTGCCATGGTTAATCTGTTTCCTTTTAGTGATAATTTGCATCATAGTTCTTGTAGGAGTTTGGGGAAGTCCAGGGAGGGAATTGAGAACTTGAAGGACTTCAAGATGTGGAAGGAACAGGTTGGGTGCTGGTTGAAAGGAATAATGGATTGGCGGGTGGGGGTGTGGGGAAGGAAGTGTGAAAACTTCAGATAGAAAGAAAGTCACAATTACACAATTATTTTGGAAGTAATCCAGTGGAATATAACAAGAAAATTCAAAAGAATCATCTGAAGTATATTACCTTTTTTATTAACTGTAAGAACAATACGGATAATATTTTGCTATTTTATAAAATATTATATTTTATAAATATTATTATAACCCTGTTTTATAGGGCTGAGAGGAAACTTCAACACTTTACACACAACATCAGCCACACATTTATTAAGGCTGTTAGAGGAGTAGGCTGTATGTCCATTAACACTGGCAGGGGCACGAGGAGGGGGTGGCCGTGGCAAGTCCATGCAGCAGCCTCACCAAAGCTGGGTCGATCCTGGGCAGAAAGGCCCAGTCTCCCTGAAAAGAGCTTCCAACCCAAATTTCAGCCATAGCAACTGGAGGCAAATCATAAGGCAGGGATGGAGGATGCAAGTTTCAGTGGTGTATTCATAGACATCACTCACCTGGGCAAGGTTAAGCCACAGTGGCTTGGGAAGCCCTAAAAATAGTCTATAAAATTACAGATAAATGATAGATAATGTTTGTAAATAAGAGAAGACTTAAGTAATTTTGAAGTCATTGGTATCTTGCCAAGCTGGAGGAGAGACAGCCAAGTCTGGTAAACCTGAAAAAGAGAAATGCTGACTTTTTTCTCTAGGGAGGGCTCTTTTAGGAAAATGACATTTCTTTCAAGGACAGATTTGTTCCAATGATCAGTGTGTCTAAATTTTTTTTTTTTTTTAAAAAGCTAAGAACCTTTTAAAGCATATGGTTTTTACACTTTATAAATGACATATTTTGAAACTTTTGTTAAGATATGATTGAAAAATGAGAACCTTCAAAATAAAGCATGTTTTGTGAATAAAAAAATGATTTTAATGGCTCCGTTTTGGTGTATTTTCCATACTATCCATTCATTAACTTTTCAAGATTTTAACTTTCTCTTCTGTTCCTGGACAGAACATTTCCTGAAGTTATAAAAGTTTAGCACCATTGGCATGCAGTGGTGCTACTGGAAAATTTATTTTTTCATTACTTTAATAGCATGTAGGGCATGAAATTCTGCAAGACGGAACAGGAGAGTTACACAATGCCACACTTTAGATTTCCACTAGAGAAAGGGAACCCAAAGGGAGAATCTGGATATTCAAACATGAAGAAAAAAACTATTTTATCAATTTAGTTTTGGATGGACTGGAGAGAAAGTTTGAGTGTGAAGAGTACAAACTGAGAAGGGACTTGACATAAAAAAGGTGGACAACAGTGACGATTTTAGTTAAGGTTTTTTGGGGTTGTAAAAAAAATTAATCCTGTAATAAGCCTAATTCTATCTGCTTTATACTGAAGAATAAGTTTTTGTATGAGCAAGTTGTTATCAGACTGCAGGTTGTGGGAATTCTTACACATCCTTATGAAACTTGCTAAGAGCTAAGCTGTCATCAAAAAGAGAATCTGGAATGGACTCTTCTCTAGCAGGGCTAGGGTTGCATAAAAAGAACAGAGAAAGTAGATAAACTAAAGCCCGTCCCACGCTGGCCACTGCCTTTGAAATGGAGTAATTACTTTAGCAGCACAAAGAACAAGCGTTATGGTGGCAATCTAGCCCTTCATCCTGGGCTTCCTGCGAGAGCAGCAGTCCTCCTTCTGCCTTTGGGTGGTCTCTAGCTGCTTGCTGCCTGCCTGTGTAGACTTTTTATGATTAATCCATTAATCACTGCATATGCTGTATGATATTCACATCAGCTTGAGAAGAAGCACAGCTTTTTCCAGGAGGCATTTGGGAGGGGACTCGCATTTCACTTGAGGTGCCCTGGTGCCAGTATACTCTGGTATGGAATGACATCAAACAAACAAGGGATTTCCCTGGAGTGTGTCCTGGAAACTTGAAGAGTCCTTGATGGCATCTGACATCCCATTTGCCTTGAAGTTAACATTTTGATGACATCTTGACTGGCTGTACCTTTATACAATCATAAGTCATGGATTTTAAGCTGTCTGAAAGAGATTAAACTGTTTTCTAAACAGCTGCTGCAGTCTGATGCTTGGCATATGGATAATGGATACAGTTACCTATTTGGAAATGTGTGGAAAATCAGTAAATACTTTCTATGAAAAACAGTGTAAAGAGACTGGTGTAATTGCTCAGAAAACTGGGAGACAATTGCTGTGTTCTGGCAACCATGAAATTTTTTTCCAGAGGAACACTTGCATCTTTTTTTCAATTTCAATTTCAATTTCCTGTGTGTACACCACATATAAAAGTGCCTATTGTCACCAGCATCAGAGAAGAAAAAAAAAAGGCTCCTTCAGATGCATAAGGCCAGACCTTCACGTTGTGTAACTGGTGAACTGTCTCTCAAACCCGCAGTGTGCCACCGCTTCACATGCAATGAAGGTCTGACACACAGTCAGGAGCTATTTCTGCTCTCAGAAGGGTTTTGTGGTCAAAGTGTGTGTGTTGGTTGTTTAAAGTATAGGTGTGGCTTTCTGTTAGCTGCTGTCATAGCATATCCCGCACTTCTTTTCCAAAGCCATTCCTGGTGCAACAGTTGTGTCTTCAGGGTTTGGTGCCACTTTCCAGCAGACTCCTCGCCTATGCTGGTGTTTTCAGGGTGTGGGAGGGTTGAGGTCTGCATGCTTTGGAAAGTAGGATTGCCCACCTGAAGGTAAGTTTGCAGGGCAGCTGCTGTGGACAGTGAGATGTGGCTGCCAGGTGGGCTGGCACGGGAACCAGACATGCCAGGTGGGATGCTGCCTCCTGCTCTGGCTGCTTCTCTTGCAGCCTCTGTTAGTGTATTCTGAAGGACTCACAATCCTGGTTCAGAAAATGCAACCAAGTTCAGAAAAGTACTGTTCTACTCCAAAACTGGGCTGCCAACTCAAGAAATAAGAGCAAACTGAAAATATTAGTGTTTTAAGAGGGGTGATTTCTGTTAAGGCTGTAAGCAGTCTATTGTGCAAAGGCTTAGGAGAGCTATCTGTGCCTGTCGAGCAGTGCAAGCAGGTCACAATTTGCAGCATGTTTAGGCTTTGCAAGTGACTGTATTACCAAGTATGCTGTGACCCAGTTAGGGAAAACATGATCACTGATACCTGGTGGTAGTTCAGACACTTCAGCTCTTTGATATGAGCAACATTTCTCTTTCCTTAATAAAACATGAACTGCGATTTACAGCTTTTCCAAGGCTTCCTTTCCCCACTGTTTCTAAAGTATTGTTTGAAGGTAATTCCCCACACAATGTTTGGAGAAGTTATAATGTCTTATTACCTTATAGGTCAGCAAGGGCATAAATATATGCTGCATATCTGTTAGAAAACCATCTAAACCAGAGGTCTGTACCTGTGTACCACCCCAAGAGGTATGCTGTGTTATGACCATGATATTTTCACCTGACACTTCTTTGCGACCTCTTTGTTTTCAGGCAGGTCTAAGTCAAAGCCTTGGAGTTGAGCATGTTTGAAATTTAGGAAATCCAAACTTAACTGGCTTGAATGAAACCATAAATTGGAGCAGTTGAAGTAATATTCCTAGTTTGCGCTTCCTCTTTCCCAGAGACATTGGAAAACTAACAAAGAAATTACACGAAATGAAAAGAAACAGAAGACTGTCTCATTGGAGGAGAATGAGCAGTGAGATCTGAGTAGGTATTTAGTCCATGCAGGTCTGCCTTGGTGATGATGACTTGTGTGCTCCAAAAATGAAGGTCATAGTTCACAGCCCTCAGGTGAGCCCACTCTTCTCATGCAAGTGGGTGAAACATCCATGTTGAAAGCAGAGCATCATGGATTCTCCCTCCGCCCAGGGGTGCAGGCTGTGTCTACACTGCTAGGCTCAGGCTCCTGTGTGGTGGGGTCAGGTCTGGCATCTGCAGCCCAGAGGTGACATCATTGGACTCACTCCTGGTGGCTCCCAGAAATCAAAAGCAGACCATAGTGATATATCAATTTTAGGAATGTAAGAGTTGCCTCAGCAGTTAACAAATTTGTATCTTAGACACTGGTTAAAAGTATTCTTTGTGTAGTTTGAAATAATGACACCATATTGTACTGAATGGAGGGAGAAAGGGAAGAAGTAACTTGATTTATTTTCAATAGACATTGTTGAAAGGGACCTAACACAAATAGAGATAGTGTTTTCTTTCTAACAGTTTCAGAGTTAAATTAAGCTAAACTTGGATAATGAGGGTATTGTTTTATATTTGGGGTATACAAATTCTTTCCATTATTAACATTTAAATATAAAAAATGGCATTAGAACATCAATTTGGGCATGATGCTACTTACTATGGAATTTTGCCATTTACTTCAATGGGAACAGTTCCTTTGATGAAAGTAGAGATTTTAGAGTGAGTACTTAATAAAATATTCTGAAATGTCAGCTATTATAAATGTCCTATTGTTAAGATAGAGAGCTGCAGAAAAGTCTGATGGTGTATTGAAAGGACTCAATAAGGAGATCTGAAGTACAACAAATGAATAAAATAAAAGGAAGAGTTTGTTGAAACGCAGGGGGATTCTGAAATTTTCCTCATGAGATAGTTGGATACGTAGCACATGGAAATTATTTTTATCAATTCATGTGTCTGAGAAGCCTATCTTTAAAACAAACTTTTCTGCAAACTCTTTGTACCAGACTGGGGTACTTCTGGCTCTGATTCTCCTTTCAACTGTAAATTAAGAATAATTCTAGTAAGCTTCTTGTAAAATGTATATGAAAGTGAAATGAGACTTGTGTTTTCTGCTGTTGCAAAATTCCCTTGACATTTATTAATTCTGTAGAGTATTTACAAAGGCCTCTCATTCATTACTCTAAATTAATGGCAAAGGGTTGCACATACTGATTCACTAGTGGTTAAGGCATTGTGTGTAGATCTTTTCCTTATTGCCAATCTTTGCTGTACATCAGTGACTACTGTATGATAGTCAGACTCCTACTAGTTTGCGTAAGAACTCTCTGATAAGACAGTGAAATATGGTAGGAATGCAGTGCTTCAGATTTTGTTTCTGTTGAAGTGACTGGATGGAAAAGCACCTTTAACCTTTGTAGATGCTGCCTGAGCTCCAGAGAAGAAAGTTACTGCTAAAAGATGCTTATTCCTTGTGTACCCATGCCCATGGCTTTAACCCTGGGAGTACCCTGAGAGCACATGGGGCACAGCAGTTTTCACCCAGCTGCCCCTGCATCGTGTTCAGCTGTACGCAATCCATTACATTAACTTACGCTATGACCACAAGCGAGAAGTGAATCTGCAATGAATAAAAACTCTGCCGTCTCTCTCCTGAACGTCTGAGACTGGATCTGTAGCAGCATTCACAGTCCAGACGTCACTTGGTTTGTGATGCACTAGCGGCAGCAGCTGCGTGAACCCATCCTTGGTGACTGAGGGCTGGGCACCTGCACTAGTGGCAGATTGTCACATTTTTAGCTAGGTTCTTAGTCTCTTCTTTTAAAACTACAATTATTACCTTTCTGTATATCTTCAGGAATGCATAAGTAAGATGGAGCCTAATCAACTTGCCTTTTCAGAGGGAATGAATTTGGACAGTTTCATTTACTTCACTGGAATTGTTCATTCCTCTGCAACAGCTGAGGGAAATAACACAGTTGTATGAATCAGCTGCAGCTGAACTAAAAATGAAAAATAAATCCCTGCTGTATCACAAGCTCTAGGCTGCAAGAGCCAACCAATGTCTGCAGTGCAGCTCATCTTTATTTTTCTGCACCAAGTGAGTCCTAAAAATCCAGATGCCACAACTCAATTCTTCCTGCTTCTGGAATGAACTCAGAACTATCCTTTCAGATTGACAAGGTGCTGTTCAATTTGGAGGCTGGCCCATACATACTGTATACCCATGGGGAAGAAGCAAATCTTGCCTGTGAAAATCCACACTATCACTAGGTTCTCACCTGATGCTGACACCTCCACAAAATCTCACTGACCTCCAAGAGTCATTGAAGGAAGTATGGGGATCTGACCATAGGTCCCTTTCTTGGGTGTGGACCTTGGGAGAATCAGTTATTTTTGTCTTTTGTCAAAGAGGAGTCAGGGATATGACAGTTGAGGGGGAGATCTGACAAGATGCATACACAGAAAAAAGACATTCAGTAACTTTAATGGCCTTTCTTACTCAGACTGATGAACTCAAGATTTGTGCTTGTTTGTTTTGTGCCTGAGAGGGCACACTGGGGACTGGAGGGGTTGTGTCAGGGGTTGCCCAGGCAGACCCCGAGCAGTGGGAGTTGGGTCAAGGCGGAAGCAGTGTGGGTCTGTTGAAAGGAAAAAGGCTGCTGTACCTGGGTGCATAGCCCTGTCTGGGATCCCTTTCTCCTCTGACAAAGGACAGGATACCTTCTCCAGACTACTTCAGGAGGAAAGAGATTTCTGCTACCTGGCTAGGGTTTTTTTTTTTTTTGTCGTTTCAGAGATATCCCTTTTCCTTCACTTGCAACTCATTTTCTTTTCTCTCCTGTGACAGTCTTTTGTGGATTTTACATAAGAAATTGATTTCATTATTCTTCCATAAAATAGAGGAGAACATGTTTTCAACTGCATTATCTGCACTAACTAATGAAAATCTTCCCCTTAAATTCCTAGTAACTGTGATAGTTCTTGATATTCACCATGCTTGCCCAGGTAGTTTTTGAGAACAGGATATTGCTGTGTGGCAAGTGAATAGGAGTTCCTGGAAAGATGCTGCAGACCCTTAATGGCTGGGATGACTCAACAGTCAATGCCTGCAAACATTTGCTTGGATTTAATATTTTTTTAAATCAATCTGTTATCTAGATGCTGCTGCTTGCTCAGTTAGGTATGCAAAAGCAAGAAGGGCAAGCATGTGTTCTGGAAATTTTGCTAAAAATAATACAATGCCTAAGCTTTCTGCATGTAGTAGTGGGAATGGCCACATCTGCAACTGGAGTTTAAGGAAAACATTAATTGTATGGGTTATGAAACAGAGAGATCTTGTAATTAATTATGAGTTGGGTTTTGGGGGGTTTTTTGTTTGGGTTTTTTTGTTGGGTTTTTTTGGGGTTTTGTTTCTGTGTTTAGATAATACTTTTTTGTGGAGTTTCAGTTACTCTTGTAAAAAGAGATAAAAGTCCCTGACTGCATTTCTACGTGGACATACTTCTGTATTTGTTGTGACTGCAAATACTTTTCCAAGGTTTCTTTTTGTTGGCATTTGAGAAGTGCCTTTTTTTTAAAATACTGTGGCGTAGTTCACAAAAAAAATGGCAGTAACTTCAAGCTGGTGACATAATTCACTTGCTTGCACTCTTGTATTTCTTGTTAAATAAAAACTTCCAATACTCAACAATTTTAAAAGAGATGAAGATTAGAAATTTTTCACTTTACAATATTAAGAAAGAGATACTGCTTGTGCAGGGAACACATAAGTTTTAAAGAGACAAGCAATGATGACATAAACCTAGACATTCATTGCCGTTGCTGAACAGAAGCCCTGGATTAAAACTCACAATTTGGTCATTTCATATGACTTTTGCAAAGGCAACCCTGTTTAGCAGCTAGGTTGCAAAGCAAGGTGAGCTGTGACTTTCTAAAGCAGTGTACATGCCTACATGAAAATTGCATCTGTCTATTCCCAAAGTAGAAGGGGTTAGATCTTCCAAAGAGCCATTTCCTCTTGGTATTTTTCAGTCAAATTTTACATTATGCTCTGAATGAAAGAAGTCTTCTGCTGTCTTCACTGAAGTTAATGAATTTGTGCAAAATTTCATTTCACTCTGAAAGCTTCGTAAAAAAGAAAAGGTAAAAGATTATTCCAAGGACTTGTCAGTGGTGCTAGAAACTCATGTTTGTTCCTGTATTTCAGTGACAGTTGGGTCTCCGGTACATAAATATAGCCCTTGTAATTGCATAAGCTGTGTGTATTGTCTGCAGAGTATCGAAAAATTTCCAAGAAGTGGCCTAGTTATACAGATGTCTTCTCCAAAATATCTTTTCAAGTCGAGACTCCTCTAAGCATGTGGTGCATATATATTTTGGGGCTAAATCATGGCAATGCTGAAATGGGAAGTATTATAGAGGGGATTGCATAATTCGCTAGTTATTTTCTTACCTGAAGCAATCTCCTGAGCAATTCCTGCACAGAAAATACTGGTGAGCACCCATGGGCAGCCCAGGCAGGGGGCCACCACTGGCTCTAGGATTGTCTCATCAAGCAGGCTGTGGAGCTCCTCTGAATACCCTTGTGACTGTGAATACTTTGAAATACTCCAGTCCTAGCATTATAAAAGTTCACCTTATTTTAATTCAAGTGTATTCAGTGAGTGTTATATAGATATATTTGTCCCACTGGATGAGATGACATTTCTGGGCGCATGGGGTGCTGGAACAGAGCAGTGGGAATGGGAGTGGGAGGGAGCACCAAAACAGAAAGTGCAGAAAGGCTTGTGCTATGACCTCTTTGTACCTGTTCGCAAGAGCAATGTAGGTAATTGCCTCGCGTCTCAATCTCTTTTGGTTCTGATACCTTTTGTAAGAGCTCTGAGAAGGCTAGAGGCTCTGGTGTTAATTTTATTAAGCTTTTTCTTAGGAGCTTATAGAACTGGGAAAGGCTGATGGCTTTGTCAAACACTCTGCACCAGGACACAGAGACTGTTGCACGGAGACCATAAGGAGAAGTGGCTTGGTGTGTTGAGAGTCAGTGTACAAGTGATTAGTGGAAGTGTTGTCTGAGGGGCTTTTTGTCCTCATTTAATAAATGCAGCCAGGTAAATGAAAGGTAAAGTCTATGCTCACTGAGATGGGAAATTTTGCTCAGCTCCAGCATATTCTACCTATACCTACCTGTATGCTGCTTGGAAAGTTCTCTTTATTTATTCATAAAGTAAACTTCCTTTTATTTTATTAATTGGTAGGAAGTCTCAAGGGCAAATGAAAACCTTCCTAACTGGGTTCCCCACAAATTCCCACATAGGTCTCTTTTATCTCACCTTTACCCCATTTCTGCACCAAATGGTTGATGAGTGAGCCTCGCTCTTGTCTAGCGTGTTCCAAGTTGTGGCAGGAACAGCAGGATATTAAATTCTTAACCCAGAAATGTTATGTGTGCACCCACATTGCTGTGTACCGCATCAGTTTTGCTGGACTTTTACAAACCTTTTATGATTTAACTATTGCAGCATCCTGCTAGAAAAAGAAAAGAGTATTTGAAGTAATTCCACCTGAGGCATTGAGAATTTATAATGAAAAACTACTCCATTAGTTAAACACAGGATCTAAGAGGAAGATGTGCTAGTACATCTATTCAAACACACACTGTTTCCTGCTCTTTTCCTGTAGCAACTTCAAAGATCCCTTTTTTCTTTCCCAGTGGGTGAAAGCTAGTAATTTAGCAGTTTCATAAATGCTCTGGCTGTTTTGCCTGTTGTTGTAAATGTTACTTGATAAGCCACACTTGTGCAAGACTACTCCTATATACAGATAGATTATAGAATACTTCTTACTCTTTCTCTCTTCCCTGCCCCCCCCC
>NW_010295089.1:34531-43234 GCF_000700745.2 Antrostomus carolinensis
TTTGACAGTAAGAGAAACTGGGCTCTTTTACTATTTATTTTTCCCAGGAAAAATATGGGACTTATTTTACTTCAGAAGAGTTTCTTACATTGGAATTTACAAAGATCACCCTGCTTTTGGTGTCTTTTTTCTGGGTTTGGTTTCTTTTTTTGGTATTGGACCTGTTCAAATTTTGCACAAATAATGTACTCTAAAATGGATGAAGAAGGTAAAGAAAAAATAAGTAGATCTGTTTCCTTCTATCCCAGGGTCTTTGCCTGAAATACAGGCTATCAATAACAACAGTTAAGAGAAAAAGTGTTAATGCTCCTTAGGAGTAGCAAGCTTTGCACTCCAACAGCTGTTGACCAAATGAGTAAACCAACAACAAGGTCTATGGCTTCTTGATTTTTAGAGTCTCCCATTAGAGCGCAAAGACAAGAATAGGGGAAAGAAACTGCTCCTGCCTCCTCTTGTTTCCTCATCCGGGATGGTGTCTGCTGCCTGGGTTTATGTCCATGGCAGTACCTGGGCACTTGTCACACATGCAGAGTCTAAATATTCACATCGCCTTTTTTCGGACTCTGGTGTGCATAGGCAAGCTCTCTCTCTTCTCTCTTTGATAATGGAGACTTTCTAACCACTGATCAGGACTATTGGAGCCATTTGTTCTGTGACACACCTGATTTCTTGTCCAACGCGCTGGCAGACCTCCAGCTCTTGCAATTGTATCCCAAATATGTGTTTGGAAAGGAAATTCTCACTTTTATTGTGGTTCTTTATTTGTTTTGATTTCTGCTTGTCATTAGGTTTAGTGAATATGGTGGAAACTTGTCTAATACTTAATGTCATTTCCCTCTGCATTGGCTCTTACCTTTCTGTGATTTTTGCCTCCCCCGGTGGTATGGCAGCTGGACATCAAGACCTTTATCTGTGGTTTTCGTGTCCTAATTAATTTTAAACTCTGCTGTGTTTGCCATTTTTGCTGTGTTGATATCTTCTTAGCATTTCTAGGATAGTGCTGAGTAGCAGAAATTTACTGGTAAAATATAGGTCTTGTTGGTAAAACATAGACATTGCTGGCTATACCTTTTTTATTGGTTCCATTATCTCTTATTAGAAATAACACTAAACACCAGAGAGAGAGAAGAATGCATCCCTGCTTCGTGTCATGTGAAAAGGTTGCTCTGGGGCTATTGACCCCTCAGGGAATTTGCTTTCCACCTCCCAGCCTGCACACAGATGGTGATTGTAACCAGGACCTGCTGGCAGGGAAGGCTGATAGCTGGTGCTGATCTGTGTGGGTGCTGGTGTCTGTGTGCTGCCTGTGGTGGGGCCACTGCCTTCCCCAAATCCGCAGGGGCCGGCATCAGGAGTGTCACCTCAATGATGGGTTTCCTGTTTGGTGAATCCCGGGCACCTTTCCCACTGCTTGGTGCCATGCTGAGAAGACGTACCTAGTGGTAGCTATCAGTATGATTTCTCTCTGTATACACAAGTCAGTGAGATTTCCCTTTTCTGGGTATTTTAACAATGATTTGATATTTTCCCTGGTGTGTATGGTTTCATCTAGACTTAATTAAAGAGATTTCAGATGGTAAAATCAAGGGGGTTTTTTAAGCATTGCTTCTTTGATTTGATCATCTTCTGCCATTTTGTTGTTTTTCAGCTTTTCAATTGCAGCCTGGGATTTAGAATTAGATAAATAAAAAAAAAAATAGAAGGGGAAAATTTATGGTTACCAAGAATGTATATTGAAATTGAAATTCTGTGAGACTCAGTGAGTTAAAAAGGTTCATTTCTCTAAACAAATGTCATGCTAGGTTTTCTATTGAAAGCAGTATAATTGGATTTCCATGGAAAGAATATTTCAATATAAATGCATCCTTGCAGTGAGAAGCTCTTCAGTGCCTTACGCTTCATTACCAAAAGAAAACAAAGATGTTTCAGGAAGGTTATATTGTATTAGCACAAGATGAATAAAATAAAATATCATACGGTAGCTAAAATAAGACTGAATCCAGGAGCTGAGCTAACTTGCAAACACATGAACTCCAGAACAAATTATGTTTTACAGAGTTTTCCCTAGATAATGCAGGAAAAGGCATGAGGGAAATCTTACGCATCTTCACAGTAGCAGGCAACTGCCTGTCTTTCTGCCTGAGTTTCAACATCTCTGACATATGCTGTTTCCCAGGAAAAGTGATGAGCCCAAAATGTGTATTGAACTCACTTACAGTAATAAAGTACTCTGACAAGTTCAGTGAACAAATAAAGCCAAAGACAATGTTTAAATTTATGAATGTTTAGGGATCAACTGTATCAGTATTTGCCTACATTTAAAAAAAAAGTTCTTCTGTCAGTATATTCAGACTAGATCAAGTGCTGAGTTTAAAAATCCCTGACGTGGCCATTCATCGCCTCCCTTATAGCCTTCGGCTCATCCTTTATGTCATATTTAATATCTATACAGGCAGCATGTGAATAATTATGACAAGTCCTTAAGTAAAATTTCAGCTGAATCACAGGACAATTTAAATTAAGTGCCTTGGAAAATATGCATCATTATTCTTTCCAAATAATAATAATGGAAGAGTTTATGCATGTGTCTTTGCAAATGTAATCACTCCTGTGCAGGAAGAGAATGGTTTCCTAGTGGTGAGCCCCACTGGTTTCATGGGTAGGTCTCTAGGGATAGAGTTTTCAGCAAATTTGGGATTTCTTCAGTCTTTGCACCTTCTGTCTATAAATGTTATGCTGTCAAGTTTATAAAACATGCCTAAAAATCTGATTGTTTGACTGTGCTTAAAACCTTCTTTCTTCCCAAAATCTTGCACTTGGAAAACAAAACAAAACATGGGTCCAGTTCTCAAAGATATAATGAGTTTACAGAATTGTCTTTTCTTTCCATGAATAACTTCTCATTTAATTACAAGCCTACCTTCCACCTGAACAAGACCAAGATCAATTTAATTAATTTATAGGATCAGGAAAAGAGAGTCTGAAAGTGTGAGGTCCTCAGCTCCCTCTTGCAGAAAAGTTTTAGAATGGAAAATTGTCACTACATAGTGTTTTCTCCATTTTGTCCTGAATATCATCAGTCAGTCCAAATCTTCCTTCAGCTGTTTTGTTCTGTGTTGTCATGGGTTCTACAACTGCCCAGCACTGTCCTTAGTCAGAAAAACATCTTAATCCTCCTCAACTAATGAAGTGGAACAACTCCAAATCCTTCCCTGCTGAAAGTGTTTATAAGCATTTACAGATATGAGCTGCTGCTCTTTCTGCTCTCCTTCTTCTTTGTTTTGTACTAAATGACAAAAGGAACCAGCTCTGGAAGTGGCACTTGGGTGGGATTTGGGAGATGAAGATCTGATGAAGTGAGCAGCACTAGAGAATACGTACACTGGGATGCATGAGACCTCCATTGCTTGAAAATTATTCAGAAGACTTGATATTAGCCCAGGAAAAACAATCAGCAGAAGACCTATCCTTCTGAAGAACATAAATGAGCTAGAGAGGAGGTTTGACTCTAAAAGTACCATAGGCCTGGAGCTTTCCCCATTGCATCTGCATGGAGCACGTACCCGTTGCTTAAGCTCCAGCAATACAGCTAACTGATTTTTTATGGTGCAGCTTTTTATTATTAGACTATTATACGTTGTAAAGGTCCGCACGATCAGTGGCAGAAACAAAAACCTATACTTAACTTACTATACAAAACTCTGCCCTAGGCCACAAGACTGACTTTGTCTTGTGTGGCACTTTAAAAACATAAAACCCAATAGCTTCAGCTAGAAGTTACACAAGACCCCCAAAAACAGAATTGGGATTTTCAGACTCATGTGCTTTTGGCATAGGATGAGAGGGTGTTCAGTAAGGAAGAGTAGCAACTTTGTTGTACAACAAGCCAGGCCATCTGATCCTTCAGATGGGAAGGATGGCTCTGGGGGATGTTATTTCCACAGATTCAGCTGCCCCGCAGGCTCAATGGGGTGGCAAGTTGGGTGGCTCCATGGACAAAACAGGTGATACCATTATTCTGTATAAAACTGAAAGGCTAGAGTGATGTTGCAAGTGTTTGTGGATACAGCTGTTTTATTTATTCATAGCAACTTATGTTTGTACTGCCTGTTTGCAGTACAAAGGAAAACAGATTGTGGTAATAGTGGACAAGAATCAGTTAACTTACTGTGGTGGTTTCACCCACAGGTAGGACCATGCAGTCCCGCACTCACTCCCCCAACATGGTGAGGTGGGATGTGAGTCACAAAAAAGGGGGCACGAGATTAGGATGAAGGACAGGGATGGCTCACTCACTAGTTATGGTCACAGGCAAAACAGACTCAAACTTGGGGAAGAAAAATCAATTTAATTCATTGCCATTTATCCCAGTAGCACAGTGAGACATAACTGCATCTTTAAGACAACTTCCCCCACCCCTCCCTTCTTCCTGGGCTCAAATCACTTTACTCCTGATTTCTCTACCTTCTTCCTCCCCAGCAGCACAGGGGACAGGGAATGGGGGTTCAGTCAGTTCACCTCTGCCACTCTTCCCAGCATGGAAGTCCAGGAACAAGGTGTTCCAACGTGACCTTCCCATGGAGTCATGGACATTTTTGGGCTCAGCTCCCGGCTCCAGCATGGGAACATCCATGGGCTGCAGATGGGCCTCTGGTCCAGTGCACTTCATCACCCCCCATTCTGGGGATCTACCCCCACTCTGGCATTGAGCATCTCTGGGGTCTCAATTTCAGTCACATTTGCCCTTGGGCTCAGCTTCTCTGCTCCAGTGTGGAGTCCTCCATGGCCTACAATGTGGTTCTCTGCTCTGTTGTTGAATCTCCATGGGCTGCAGGGACCTCCTTTGCCTTCTCCTACTCCATGTGGTTGAACTGGGTGTCTGAGGTTCTCTGTCCTCCACCTCCTCCCTCCTGGCAATGAAGCTGTCTCTTTGTTTAGGCCAATTGATGTCTTTTGTTCAGGTCAATGGCCTCTCCTCCAGGTTCTTTCCACCTTCTTCTCTTCAAGACAGTCCTTCCCCTCACAAAAATGGATTTGCAGAGGTGTTTCTCTAGTGCTCATTGGCCCAACCTGGACTGGCGGGGGGTCCACCTTGGAGCCAGGGGAGGTTCATGAAGCTTCTCACAGGGTAGCCACTTCTCCCCAGTTACCAAAATGCACACCCCGTCCCCCCCTAACCCCCCAACCCAACACCTTTTCCTTTGCTGCAGGGTGGAGAGTTTTACAGATGGTTTTAAAAACAAATAGAGCCAGTGCTGCATGCAGCACTGGAAAGTAAATGGCTCTTTAGTCTCCTTACCAGGTGCGGTAAAAGCAGTTGCACTTTGTGTTTTTCCATTTTGCCCTGGTGATGAGTAACCTACAGTAAAAGTGCCCATTTTTCTATATCATGCAGTTGTTTTTCTCTCCTTCAGACACTACTGACCTTGCCTGAGTTTCCAACTTGCTGGCCTCGTACTAGTGTTGATTAGCTGTGGCCTTAAAATCCCTTTTTGTATTTAACATAAACCTACAGCTAAGTTGCTTCTGTGAATTCAGAAGAAAATGAATGGCTTTCACTGCTTCCAGGTCTAGCAACACCAACATTTTTCTTCATCTTAGAAAAAACACTTTTGGGATATTTTCAATGCATTTTTATATCACAGTAGCATTTAAAAATGAAATTATCTTACAAGACATCTTGTTATGAACAGGTTTATTAATCTGATGCTTTCTCCCACTCCTACACACTCACAAAAAATGTTGTTAAAATTTTACTCATCTGTCATATATTGCAAGTCTGTGTACACAGGCTTGGCTCAGAAATCGAGTAGCAGGGAAGTTGTATTTTATAACGTACCACAACAACCTCTCTTCAGAGCCATATATGTCATGAGTAAATATGAATGTCCATCTTAGCAGCAAAGTTAACAGATGCAGCAGGTTGTTTGGTGTGCGAAGCTTATCAGAGACACTCAAGTGCCCTCCATAATGCGAAATGTGACTTTATCCAACATCTGTGAAAAAATAGTAGTTCAAATGCCTTGGCTACTAGTTTCACATTGCCATCTTTGATATCTGAGCAAGTAGAACTCCTGTGGGGAGATTTAACTATAATATGATGTTATTTGTCACAAAGGGATCATCCCAATTCATCTACTGGAACTTTATTGGGAGTAGGAAACTAGACGAGAGAGTTATCTAATATTTTAGAGAAATGCTGAATAATGTGTTCCAAAATGTTAGTGCAATTTTTTTCTTAACATGTTTTTGCAAAATTTTTAATTGGTTTTGTCAACAGTATTATGTATTTCAGATAATGAAAAAGAAAAGAGACTGCAAATATAATTAACTGCGATATCACTAAAGAAAATGATTGTGCTTCTGAGCATTTAACAAGATGTAGGAAGAAAGACCTTTCTTGAATATAACCTGGAGGTTCATCAAGAAAGTGAATGGGGTTTCTTCTCAAAACAGTACAGCTTGCAGCTCCAGCTGTGCATGTGCGTGTGTATGTGGTGCGGGAGGAAGTGGGCTGCCTGTTTCTCCCCGTATGAACTCTTAACAGATGACACAGTGGTTTTCATGAGCTCTGCTGCTTAACAAACCAGACACTGTCAGGGACAGTAAGAACACTCCCTGGAACACCCCTGAGTTCTGCTTTCTTCAAAAGTGCTACTGTGTCATCACTTTAGAAAGTAAAAGGAAAAACAACCACTTGGTCACCTGCCTTTCCCAGAAAGCTAGGACTTCACAGTGTTAAAATATAATGGAGTTTCCACCAGTTCTTTAGAAGATATCCAGACTGAGTACAACATAGGTTCGTGTGCTAAAGTGCCCAGTTCACATTAAGAATTTAGGAGGTAAGTCAGAACCTGTTACCTGTAGTGATGAACAGATAACAGAGGGTTCTGGTGTTCAATTGGATTGCCCTTTTGCACACCTTTTCCTCTCTCTCTGGATAATTACAGTTTCGTGAAAACATTGCCAACTTCTTGGAAATTCAAGAGAGGACTGGTCAGCAGCACCAGATGAGATGGTTGTCACAGCACACTGCTTTTGGATGCTCCTAGACTGCATTATGTTCAGAAATCTAAAATTGTGTTCTTTAAGCGTACACTCAGTATCTATTTCTGTCACTTTTACATGCATTTCCTAGGAATAACTACTTATATCTATGGAAAACAAACACAGTAGGACTGTATAAGTTTGACAGAAACAATTTCAAAATGGCTCGGAACTCCAAGGCAACGTGTTCCCGTTATCTATTTGCTGTTCATGATTTATATTTTTCCCTTACAAATCAAATTCTATTATCTATGTATCTTGTTCTGTTACCTCTCCTTGAACTTGTCCTTCATACTTTCCAACTGTGTTGTTGTCTTGTCTACATGCATCCTTCCATATCCACACGCTCAAGCATGCTTGCTTACTATCTCTGCCTCTCTCTGTACCCTCCTGGCTATCTGGCTATACTGGAAAAGCTCTAGGTAAAGCTTCCCAAAGTATCCTTTTCAACTCTGACTCAGAAGAAACAAGGAAAAATGTTAAAATATATTGGCATGTTCATGAAGATATTTTATTTTCACTGGTGTTTCTCCTTGCTGTTTTAGCCAGGTTTACTATTCAGTGACAGAAAATGGAAGTGCTGAAATATCCATCCAAACTATAATGCTGAATTTAAGAACTAAGACCATTTTCTCAGGCGTAAAAAGTTGGTGGTTATGCATTATCTGCAACCCCTTTATAGAAAGACATATTTTTTGTTATGATCAAAGTTGTGTTGAATCAGTGAGTTTGTATAATACTTAGGTATGATTTGGGGAGATGTAGAAGCATGGTGTAAGTCTGCACCCACTTCTGCTCACCAGTTACAAAGGCCACAGTAGTCAATTTATGTCTGGCCAAGAGAGTGAGGTTTTTTTATTTAAAGCTGGCCATGAAAATGAAAGTGGACTCAGACAGTTTGAAGATTGGTTGAACATTTTCTTATGCCAAGGACCAAGACATGACCAAAAACTAAGGGAAAATTTACCTCTCAAACCGTGATTTTATTTTCGTCCATAGCAAGTGTTGTAGCTACAAGGCACTGTGTGGAGGCAAAGGTATTAAGTAATTGTGAGTTTATGAACATGAAAGAAGTATCTGTGTGACAGGAACATACAGTGCACAAAATAGAGATCTGGGAAAAAGAAATTCAGTAGGATGGAAGAAATTAGAGATACGCCTGTGGAAGTTTGGATAATGCAATGAGTAGGCACTGACCTGGAGCTTCAGAGGTCTCTTTTCATACCACTTATCTCTCAGAGATATCCTAGATAACTTTCTCTTTTGCCTTAGTTCACAAAAAGATTGAAGCACCTTTTGGATGTCTCTAAACCTCTGCCAACCCCAGAATCCCTGATCAGCTGCTGCCAAACTCTATAGCTGCTTGAACTTCCTCTGACAGTTATAAGCAAAACAAAGTCTTGGCATAGCTGCGTAACTTGGCATTCTTGATGATGTCCAAGTCTTGTGGTGTTCCACAAACTATGCCTTGCTGTCTTCATCCAGTGCAAGAGGTTTGCAAAACCACAAACGTCTACGTGGTTGTTCTTGAGAATATTCGAGATCACTCTTCCCCTCTCCTAGCAGCTGTGGTGTTCCTCTGCACCCTTCAAGACAGCTAGAAACAGGCAACCCTCTTGGTCCTATGCTGAGCCCTAGACAGAGCACCTTGCCTTT
>NW_010295089.1:43253-75907 GCF_000700745.2 Antrostomus carolinensis
AATTAACCATGATTTTATGGCTTCTGGTTTGCAGTTCAGCATAACAAAGCAAAAGTTTGCAGTAAGTAAACCCCTTAGTTTTATGTGTCTCCATTTCTCATGAGTTAAGTAGGAGTAATAGCATTGCCATTACCTTGTTCAAGAATTGTGACGATAAGCACAGTCATATTTCTGAATTACAGGCTACTGAATTACTCAGCTTTGATGGTCATAGAGCCTACATTAGATATACAATCTAAGTCCAGTAATTTGGATTATCATTCAAATTACATCAAGACTGATTTTTTTTTTCTATGTTTTTATAGAAAGATGAAGGTTGGATAGTTGTGAAGATGGCCTAGAAGATTCTAATGGTTTCTCCCAGTCATTTTCAAGGCAAAGGACTAAACTAAAGTAAACAATATTTTTATTTGTCTTCTGCTACGTCACATTAAATTTGTAAAAAGAACTACATGGAGAAACTGCTTCCATTACTGCCCTGATGTTCTGCCCATTCTGAGGGCAATGACTCTTCCCTGCCTTTATGCTACTCCCATTGCTTTATCATGTGTTACAACACTGCCATGTAATAAGCCTGAAATCATCTAGTGAAAAGGGGAAAAAAAATAAATAGTTCATGGCTGAAAGAAACTGGGGTTTTCTAAGAATCTCCTTTCAAGTTTGTATACGATAGCCACATAAAATATTCAGCTTTGTTTTACTATTATACGTAATACTTGTGAAGTAATTAAAAATGAATAGGGCAAAACCATCTACTAGTGCAGCTGATCACAGACCTCTTTGCCTTCATGAATGTTGCCCAAGGAATGTTGCCCATGAAGGTTGCCCAAGGAAGTTGTAGGTTGCCCAAGGAAGTTGTGGATGCCCCCTACCTGGAAGTGTTTAAGGCCAGGCTGGATGAGGCTTTGAGCAACCTGATCTAGTGGAAGATGTCCCTGCTGATGGCAGGGGGGTTGGAACTACATGATCTTTAAGGTCCTTTCCAATCCAAACCATTCTGTGATTCTATGAAATTAATTCAGTCCTTAATGAATTTGATTCTTTAAATTATTAGGAAGATTTTCTGTAACAAGAATAATAAAGTATGAATTAATAGTGATAGTTAGCAACTTGTAGGCTTACAACATGAATTAAGTTTTAGCTAATCCTTCTCACATTAGAAAACCATGAGAACTTTTTTCATTCCACAGACAAGGAAAAGGAGGCTGAGAGGGACAGAGACGCACCCACAGTTGCATGGCCCATCTGTGGCACAGCCAGAGTTTGCATTTGGGGCTTCCTGAAGTCAGGGGAGTACTAGTTTTTGGTGTTTTGGTGTTCATCATATTAAACTGTTCTATCTTTTGTGAACGTGCACACAGAAGATGCTCTGGTTCTTTTCACAAATAATCTAGTTTTGATGCAGGGAAAATTATTCCAAAGACAGTCAGATGGCCAGGAGACAGAGGGATAGAGCCAGAACATAGGGTTGTGCCTGCTTACAAATATATTAATCTTTTACTTCGGTCTTTTGAAAGCCACAGCGCTGCTTCATGGCCTTTAAGACCCCTGAGGGTCTTAGGTAGCCATGTTTCCTAGGCAATAGATGCTACAGACAGCAGAAAGCAAAGCTTCTTCCACTTCACAGAAGAAATGAGAGGAAATGAATGTTTGTCTTCTGTTTTCTTGCAGAGAACATTATCTGATCCAAATTATCTGTTGTCTATATTAACCCGCATCTCTCTGAATGCTACAAACACGTACACACCTTTAGATTTGTGGTCCATTATGCCTCACTATCTATTTTTAGTTTCTTTATCCCAGCCACCAGGAACAGTGATATGTTTTCAGAGGAGCCTGCAGAGATAATCCTGGAAATGTTGTCCCCTGACACACCAATGTTGTGTAAATTAATAGTCATGACTTTTCCATAAATAATGAACTATCTTGTACAGCTTTTACTTGTTGGAATTAATTTCACTTTACACTGGTTTTTCCCTTCTTCTGTGGGATACTGAGATCCAAATGAGTAAGCTCAAAGCAGCGTCTCTCCAGTATGATGTCATGCTGTGTGACTACATTGCGTTACTCAGAGGAGCAATGTGCAGGAGGACTTTCAGTGTCTGCTTTATTAATATTCATGTCCCTCTGGATTTATCTGAGAATTTCTGAAACAGACTGGAGTTTGTCATTTGCAAAAAATGTTATGACTGCTTTACTTGGGCCTTAAACAACAAAAGGAAGCTGTATAAAGGGAGACAGGTGAAGTGGTTCACAGCTATGATTGGCTGTGTTGCATGACTGTGACGTAGATGCGTACAGTGTTTTTATTCCTGGTCACACAAGAGTTTATCAGGGATACATCATTTTTCCCCACTGTGAAGCATTGCAGTCACTTCTGAAACAAGGAGGGGACACAAGGCAGAGAGAACATGCATCTCATGGTGAGTGGTGGCTGGTGGGAAGAAGCAGTCCTGCCTTCCAGTACTGTGATGGCTCTGTGCCTCTGTGGGAAGTGCCTGGGGATCTCCCAATGCCCGGAGACCTCCCAGTGCCCATGCAGCACTGCCAAGGGCTCCCTTACAAAGTGTCCTGAAAGCAGAACCAGTGTACAACTCTCTAGTAGAGGATTGGGGTGCATCAGTAACTGGCTGGGACCAAGCCATATGGGCCTATACCACAGCTAGACTATGACACTTCTTTCTGGCAAAAGTCTTCTGCTGCAAGAAGTGCGAAGTTTCTGTAGGAGAAGGAAAACAATCAGTGAATGTATGTTAGGACAAGAGGAAAGACTTCAACATAAATTAGTGCTTAGGTGGGCACTTCAGTGTTTCCTCCATGAGAATGCTGTTTACATGATAAGAACAAGGTCTACAAATGAAAAATAATATATTTTAAGTTTTATGTCAGAACTGGGATTCTTTGACCTTTCAGAGGATTAAATTTTTCCTGATTTTTATGTCTTTAGATGTATTTGAAAACTGTAATTCCTTTGGTTATTGAGGGATAGAACTCAACAATAAGGTATTTGAGTGTTTATTTACATATAAGAATTTCTGCATCAGAACTCTCAGTTTGGCACTTTGATAGAAGCAAATTCCATTAATCATTCTAAATATAATATTAATTGGCATCATTGAATAACTTGTTGTTATAGAGCATCATAGCCAACAAAGCGTATTTCAAAAGCATTTGAGCTTTTCTTGTCCCTTTTAAAAAACATATATACCATAGGATTAAAGGTGTGAGCAAGCACACCCTTACTTTGCTACCGCAAAGTAAATTAAGGTGTGAATTTGCAGTGTGCCAACTACTCCTTGGTAACTGTCCATGTATGTGTTCCTACAGCCCAGTAGATGTCAGGAAGCGTATGGCTCAGAGGTATGGGTGAGGGACCTTCTGTTTAGTGAAGGTTGCAAGGCAGGAGCATGCACCAAACACTCACCGCAGGATAGTGAAACCACTGAGAACTGCCACCACACTGTATATCTTGGTAGTTTGCTTGTTTATTTTTAAGTCTTAATTTCCTAACTGAACATCTCCATGTTGAGTAAAGTTTTCCTTCCTTCTTCAGCCAGGTCGTATTAGTACGAAAGAAGTAAAGACTAACACTGTAACAGTTGGAAAGAGTTCATTTTCCAAATAGGGGAAAGTGGAAGTCTGCATGCATGCCAAGTAAGGAGATAAGCCTCAGGGATCTGTGCTGTAGTCTCCTCATTCTGTAGGCTCACTTTCAAAACAGGGAATATAAATCAGTGGTTTTGCCAAGGCATGCCTTCTGAATCACTCCTCACACAGCAATAAACTTCCCTAGCTGTAGGAACTCCATTGAATCATAAAAGTGCAGGGCTGGGAAAAAAATTCAACTCCAGGGGACATCCAGGTTGATGTCTAACCTGACAGGTGTTTAACCTGTTCAAAGAAAACCCTTCACTGAAGCAGTCTTTGTCACTGTGTTTCACTACACTTACAGATTAAAACAACCTTTTTCTAGTCTTACTTGCTCTAATTTAATCCTATTTTTTCCCAGTAGTTCTCACAGTGGGCACACATGTGAGCTGATGACCAGCTTCACATGTGTATGTTCAAACCTGTGTTAATCCAGATCCTTTATCCATCTACTGTTGACCAGCTAGTTATTCTCTCTTTCAAACTTGTGCATTTCATTTTGCTTCTTTAACTGTAGCCTCCTGCAGTTCTCTTCGCTGAATTTTATCGTATTACTTTCAAATGACCTCCCCTGTTTCTTGGGGAACTTTGAGCTCTGATCTTATCCTTGAGAGAGCTTGTGATTCCTCCCATACTCATGTTTTTGGCAACTCTGACAAACAAGTATGACTGCACCATGCAAGTTGTTAACAAAAGTTTTGAACAAGACAAGATGCAGGACCAGTCACTGGAGCTGACCTGCCTTGCTTTCTGACGATGAGATCACTAGTCTGAATGTTTAGCTAAATTGTTTTCCTGTAAAATGCTAGTGCTGCTACAGCTATTATTTGTTGTTATAGTTGATTACTATTTTCACATTTGTGCCATACATATTGCTGCAGCCTGAGCCCTTTTCTGTTAATTCTTTTTCTGTACAGCACTAAACAAAATGATACTTGTAGACTGAAGAGCTTGCATTTTAAGTAGAAAAAAGGCAACAGATTGATAAAACAAGCTGCAGAGGGAGCACAGGATGGCATTTTCTGCTTAGAAAATAGTTTCCGAAGCAGCACCTTCTCCTAAGCAAAAACCACAAATACCTTGTTTGACAAATGATGCTAGCATCCTCCTTCCTCTTGGGAGACACTGTCCACCAAAGGGACACAGCCAGAATGGAAATAAGTCTTTTTTGTTTTGTTTTGTTTTGTTTTTAAGTTAGAATCAACATTGGCAGGCACTTTCCCCACAGAAGCATTCTGAAGTATTTTAAAAAGTTTGTTCCCAGAAGAAGAGTCTCCAGGCACATTGCCTTTGCCTCTGTTGCTGTTGCTGCTGAAAGGTGAGTAAACTTTTTGAGACAGGTAGCTTTCTGCTGGACCTGCATGGAAAGATCTCAATCAATTCACATAGGCTACATGACAGCCTGTTTTGTCACTGGATCAGCAGACACCCTTTTTTTTGCCTTGAAGACAAACTGGTATGGCTGTTTCTTCTGAGAAATGGAAAGCCACGTTTGTGTACAACTAACAGTGAGAGTAGAGTGAAATTTTCATGTGGAAGATATTTCTCATCCATTTCTGGCATGGTGTAAAAGATAATACTCCCTCTTGGCAAGGAAAAGAATTGCATTCTCCTTGGAAAAAAAAAAAAAAATCAGGCTGGGCTGGGCATGCCAGCTATGGTCTTTGCTATATGAAGAAGATTGGAAATTTCTCAGCTGCCTTTGAATAGAAAACAAGACGAAATGTTAATAATTTCATATTGTCTTGTTGGAACTTGTTAGATTTCAGAGAAGGAAAATAAGCAATGAATGCAGAGAAAGTCATGATCATTTTAGTTCTGGAATTTGTTTTGCATACCTAATTCTCAAGGAGGAAAAAAAGCTGTAAATTTGACAAACAACTTTTCATGTGAAAAGGTGCCTGCATCCTTTTTCTGCTGGTTTGTTGAGTCATGGCAAAATGCAAATTAATAATTTTTGCAGAGTAGCGATATAAAATAAAATCCTGGACCTGCCTTAAACACTAGGAAGGGCAAGAGCTCCCAGGATCTAACGGAAGCTGGGTGGGTCAGTTGTCCATATCATGGCTGTATATAGTCCTGGATGTAAAGTGGAAAGAACATTTGGGATATATGTGTATGTGGCATAACCAATAACAAATTACTACTGTACTGCTGAGATCAAATCATCCAATATAGTAAAGTAATTGTACAGTCAGACTTGGGGGTGTTGCCTCTTGAGTCAGGAGTATTACTCAGTGTGAATAAGAGTGACAGACTCAGTCCCAGTGTGGAGTCCAGATCATAACTGGTGAAAAACGCTACTTCTTACAGAAGGGTTGCTGTATTGCTGGAATGGACCACGTGAAGAGGCAGTAGCAGTTTTAGTAAACATGATGCACAGGCTGTGGTGGATTAAAAGGTCTGCTTGAAAGGTATTTGGCGATCTGAAAGTAGCTTTAACACAATGCAAAAAAACCCCAGTGGCCCAGCTTCTTTTTTTTTTGTCTTCAGAATTCCTGGATGATGCAGCAAATTGCATGAGGCACTTTGTCTTATGTAACTTCATGTCAGGTTATACAGGTGATGCAGACTGATGTAATTATGCTGGCATGTGCTGAAATCTAAACAAGAGGAAGCACGTGTTTCTGAATGGCAAGATATTACAGTAGAAATCTTGATGGTTTGGTTTTGGGGATTTTTTTTTGGTGCAGTTGTGTTGGTTGGCAGAGAACTAAGGCCTATACTTTATGATGACAAAGATGTAAGATGTGGGAGGTGATGACATTGGAGTGACTGGGTAATTATGTGGTCATGGACAGCCCGAAGCGGGGAGATGATTTGCCCTGTAGCACTGAGAAATCAGTATCACTGAGACTACTGCTGCCTTCCCATGTCTCATTACAAAAAAAAAAAAAATGAGACCTGCCAGCTAGGTAGGACTTAAGTGCTTGTGTTTGTTACAGGGACAAATCTTAGGAATGAGCATCCTAAAAAGCTTAAGAACAAGTTAGTTACAATATTCATGACACTTATGTGGATTAAAATACTCTTTACCTGTCTAAGTATTTATCTTGTTCTCAAAGTGCTTTCTACCACCCTCCATTCCCCTAACTGTTTTCCATTCTTGCTTGCTTACTGGCTTTCTCTGGATAGCCTGATAATGAGTGCTTCTGGCTTTATGGTTTTTTGTACAGAACAAAACTGCTGAAGTTAGAAGCCATGTTATTTTCTTGCAGCAGCAACAGACTGTTTCATAAGTTTTTCTTCTTCATATCCCCCTTAGCCCTGTTAGACATAGATGGTTGTTCCAAAAAATAAACGTGGCAGAAGCTGTATGACTAGTTTATTCAAATGAAATATAGGACATCAATTAAGAAATTAACTCAAGTGATTACTGGAGAAGGTATTCAGTCACACATCAGGTGAGGTGTCGTCACTCACAGTTTGCAATATCAGTCACCCAGGTACTTTATATAAATACTGGTGAAAGCTAATTTCAGTGTTCTTCCTAGCAAGTTCTATTTTGGGGTACCCTTATCCAGTTGGGGAAGGGAATCTGAAGCTTGCCAAAGGCTAAATTAGCATGGTGCTAGGTGTTTTGTGATGTGTAGCCCCAGGGGTGTCAGGGTTGAGTACCTTTCTTTGAAAGGGTGTATTGTAGCCCAACATTTTCAGTTAATTTGGTTTATGGATCTCTTAAAATATGTTATGAACATGGAAATAAAAAGGTGCATAACTAGATTTTAAGACTTGGGTCATATATAATACACAGAAGGTTTCCAATGAAGCTCCATTTCAGGTCCAGACATTTCAAGGTCAGACTGGTACATACAGCTGCTGAGACTGACTCTGGACAGGGAGTTACAGGACTTCCACATACTATACAAAGTTCAGGCAGCCTATTTTTAGGCCACCTTTTGATGTAATAATGTGGGAATTACCATGATTTGTGAGCTTGCATCAAATAGGTGTAAACAGATGTATTAGGAACGTATATGTTACTTTCCCCTCTCAGCAAAATGAAGGTGTGCATGTCTGTTTGTATGTCCTTATTCAACTTCCTCCAGTAAAATCTCCTCTGTTGTACCCACAACCTTAAAGGATGTGTGGATACCCATCTATCTCAAATGCTTTTTCTACTTCACTTCCAGGACGAGATGCCTGTCTCACAAAATGTTTGACTCGATGGCCCTTCTCCCACCAGCAACCTCGAGGCAGGGAGCATCCCAGGGTGCAGGAAGACTGTGGTTCCTGCTCTCACTGCACTGCCCTGTGTGCAGCTGCCAGCCCTCCTTTCCCACTTAACAGAAGATAAATGTTTAGGAACTCGAATCTCCTTGAAAATTCTCCAAGAATAATGCCAAAGTCTGAATATTGCTTTAAGTGGGCATTGTTCCTGGTTGAAGGAGCCCTGCAGTATCCCCGCATCCCAACACCTGGCTGCTTAGTCCCTCCCCCAGTGCTGCTCTTCTCTTTCTGCCTAAATGCTCATATAAGCCATACCATTAGGCACTGAGGGCCTGTTGAAAGTTGGGTCTTGAAGTCTGCATAAAACATAGTCAAAACCAAAATTTCTGTCCTATATGAAATACAAATGCATTTCCATACCAAAAGGAAAAAGTTGAAAAAAATTACACTTATTGTGGAAGGAAAAGTTCTGAATAAACGGTTAATAATTAAAATGCTTCAGTTTAGTCTGTTGAAAGTGTACCAACACATTTTGAGTAATTTCAAAAATTAAACCACACTTCCCAAGAGGAGCTGTTTTCACTCAGCAGTCACCATTCACATGTCTTGTGCCCATATTTTCTGATGTGAGTTGGATTGTTTCTAAGTCTGCATTTCCTCAGGCATAAAATGGCCTTCTCTCCCACTGTGGTGGATATTTATGAAAATTTTTTATTTTCTGAAAACTGTATTTTCTATTGAAAACAGAATTCCTGGCCATGTCTATTAGTCATCTCTGTAGGCACTTTCAGAGTCTGTACTCACAGCCTCATTTTTTCCCTTCTCTCTTACTGCCTCTTAATCTTGTGCATGTTCATTTTTTTCTGCAGAGGCCATGTCTTCCTAAGAACCCTCTAGCATCAGTGAGGCACCCACTGTCCTGAAGGAAGAAATCACATCTCATTGTTATTGTTGTTATTGAGTGCTGTATTGTTATGCAATGTTACCTACATTCAATATTCCACTACAATATTTGAATGCTTTTGTCTACCTCTTCCTTAATTCAGGAATAGTGCAATTTTCGGGGACTGAAGGTGAATGTATTACAGTCACTGTATTACAATGTATTAAAAATTGTATTTCCATAGAATTTGAGTCTCCCTTTGCCTTCAACAAATCTTTCCACCTCAGTTTTTTTGTTTATTTGTTTGGGGTTTTTTGTTGTTGTTTGGTTGGTTGGGGTTTTTTTACATCTGGCTTTCATTGTGAGATTATTCTTCAAGAGACTCTGAAAAAAGGCTGTGCAAGCCAGGATGCATTGAAGAGCTCAGGCACAAGCATCCAGTTCTGCAGTAGTTCCCCACTGCCTGGAAAGCCACATGTCCAATTCAGTTTCCTGTTCAGAGACTAAGTCAGCTTTGCAAGGGATAGGAGGGGCAGCCATAGTGCTCAGTCCCTGAACAGCAGGGTGGGACTGGAGCGGTGCCCTGTGCTCCAGGCGCTCAGCCATAACGCATCCCCTTTCCCAGTAATCTCTGGGAAAGGATGCTCCTCTTCTGTATCTTTGGCTCTTGAGCTTTACCACAGCCTCACATACGATCAGTCTTCCATAGAAGGACTTGCAGAGGCCCAAAAGCAAGTCCCTGTCCCATCTGTGGTAGGCAGGGGCTATTACGGGTGGCCTGAAATCAGGGCTGCCTGAAAGGGTTCCTGTACTTTGGCTCTGTATGCCACCTGCCAGCTGGCAGGTCTGCACTGCACACTGTTAATTTCATTGCTGGGATGCAGGACTTCCTCTCCTGGTGTGTTGGCTTTGCTGTCGGTCTTGCAGCCAGGAGCTGCACCACCCAGCAGTATCCCAATGTGGTTTGCACGTGATGCCTGGGTCACCACAACACAGGATCAGATTGGGAAACCCCATTTGATGGTATTCTCTGCAATCACATCTGTTTGGGATGTGCTGATGAAGCAACTATTCCTCCTGTTACTTCCCCAACATGTTTAGAATTTACAGATTTTTTGCTTTCTCCCCTTTTCCAGCTCTCAGAAATGTATGGGAACCATTTTAGTAGCTTCCTTTGAGATTCTTACAGCTGCTTTTAATTACTCACAGTTTCCCTAAAAGTTATTTTTAAGATTCTATTTTTGACAACATTTGATATTCACACCCAATTCGTAACTTAATTAAGAGCTCCACCCTGAAGTAATATGAAATAAATTCCATTCTTGATCTTATCATACCAAGATCATATGTCTAGTCTCCTTCCATAAAAGCTAGTATAAATTCCAAGACATGGTTATCCTGACATTAACTGAAAATATTTCTATGACCCATCTATAAACTGAACCTGAACCTTTTCACCTGTTCATACATGCTTTAGTAAACCTATCTCCAAGTCACAGGTGAGAAAAGTGACCCTATTTCTCTCCTAGTCAATTTCTTTGTATTATACAGAAACCTGCATAAATAAACCCTGTAGCAGGCAGCTGCATTCTCACATGTATCTGTCTGGGCTTATAAAGCTTTCAGTCTGTTAATTAGTGTAATTAATTACAATTAAAGAGTCATTTTCAAGTGATACATCAAATAATATGTCTGCCAGTATTTTCTCAACCTCCAGTGGCCTTGTCCTTACTGTGTCAATACCAAAAGTTGCTGTGCAGGTCATGTAGATGATTTAATGCCAGTAGCTTTCACTCAGATGCATATTCCCTTACAGCACTTTAGTTAGGTCTGCATGAGATCTGAGAGTGGTTTGGGAGCTCCTGGGGCTACTGCTGGCAGGCTTCTCCACAAGGGCCCGTGAAGAACCTGGTGGCTGCGTGAATACAGCATGGTGTGGGCACATCTATTTGAAGTTTTATTTCATTTGACTGTGTAGCATGTGTCGCAGAGCTGCGTGATTTCTTTCTCCCCACAGCTGGTGCTCACTGAGCTAACCTGGGATGTTTGAAATAGCAGCTGTCGGCCTGGCTGAGCTGATGTTGCTCTGCAGCCCTTGTTGAGAGATGGCTTCCCAGCTTTTCCATCAGTGGCAGCTGCATCCTTGGGCCCCTCTGACAGTGCCGCAGCTCTTGGGGTCCTTCTCAAGATACCACTTGGGGCTGCTGCTCCTCTAGACCATGGCCTTACCCATTTCTGGCCACATGCTGCTCTTTCTGTGCAGTCTCATGACCCCTACAAAAGTTGGAATCTGCACCTTTCATGGCCTATCCTCCTCTTTATGATGGGACAGTTTTCTAGCACAGATTTCCCTGCAGGACCTTCTCTGTTGAGAATCTGGTTGCCACATTGCTTGTCTTTCTTTGTCAGCCTTGAGATCATCCCTCTTGGCCTAGAGCAGTCAGTAAGCATCTCCCTTTCAAACTGACAGTTTTGACTTTTCCCAGTTGCAACTTCTGCTGTTCCACTTTTTGTTTTGGGAAACCTGAGCCAAATAAGTCAGTGGAGTTGCTGTACCAGGTCTTGCATATACTTCATCCACAGCCTAATAGATTTCCTAATGGAAACTTGGTTTCCTCTTGCTTCTGATGTTCCTGCTGGGGACTACTGCTTCTGCCTCTTCAAATACTTGCTAGTCATCTCCTACCTCCCTCCAATTTCTCTTCTAGTTCACCCCGTGTTTAATGGAAGAAAAGGGCCTAAAATAAGGATATTCAAGAAAATTAAGAGCAAAAATAAATTGAAGTAGAAAGCTCATAGGAAACCATGAAGACAGGCAAGGACAGGATGGGATGGAGAAAATGTTTTCTTCTGAGACAGATAATTAATCTAGCCTGTCTCTAAAGGGTTGCTCATGACCTGTCCCTGATGTAATAGCATCGTTTTCTGTTCACTGAGCTCTCAGAATATCCTGATTTGGAAGGGATCCAAGAGGATCATTGAGTCCAACTCCTGTGCTCTTTCTTAGGTGTTGTTCACTTAAAACATATTTTGTGAACTGTTGGGCCAGTTAATACTTATTTAGAAGGAGAAAAGGAAATGCCCAGTGAACTGTTTCACAGCTCCAGAGGGCCTTGGGCATGGCCTAAGCAGTCTTCTCCTGCTTTAGATCTCCTTTTAATACTGTCTCAAATCCTTTGAGCTGTAGACAGTCTGTAGTTAAAACTGTTTTTACCAGCAGAAGAAAAAAAAATTGGAAGCAGTACAGTCTTTCAAGGATTCATATTTTGCCTCAATCTGCAGAAATGGGTGCAGATCTGTTCATGACCTCCCTATTTGTCTGACAGCAGCACATGCTATGAACAGATGTTACCTTTCATCGAGGAGACACAATTTCAGAGGCAGATTTTAAACAATGGTCTCTGTTTTTACAGTAGCAAATGTGAACGTCAGGAGCTCTAGGAGCTTGACATCAGCTAGACATCTAAATATGTGATTATGCCTGCAGGCAAAGTACTCAGACATTGAAATTATAGGAATTACATTGTAGTTATTTGTGGGTACAAAAGTAGATAGGTAAAGCATGATGAAAACCCAGATTCTGTGGCTTTATGTTGACTACATTTACCCATTGAAGTTTCTCGGTTTTACCATTCCCATGTTATCCAGGGGGGGCTAGAGTCCTAGTAAATATACTGGAGCATTATGTAAGTAAGCTATGGCATCAAACAAGTGACAAACCTAAAGCTATACTATTCCACTTGCCTTGCAGGAAAACTCATTTTTCCTTAATGGCCAGTCAGTGGTATTTGTCCCTCAAGGAAGATATCCACAGTGGTAGAAGGGAAACGCACAGCCTGCATTAATAAAACTGCATGTAGCTCAGACATGGTACCTGCATGGAATACCATCGACCTTTCAAAAAAATCTCCTGGATGATTTGGGAATACTGCTTCAGCTGCATTCTGCTTTCTCAGTTTTATATTTTTTTTTTACATAAGGTGCCTAAAACCACCTTTTATTCATGGGTTTTCTGTCCTGTGTTCATTAGCTGGCCCTACTGTCTAGTATACTGACTAGGCTGTCTCCCTTCGCTGCTTTGCTCATACCTTATCTTTGTAAAACACAAAAATTTCACAGTGATATGAGGACTTTATATCAGAAAAAAGCTAGTTGATTTATTCCAGAGAGGAACGAAGAGTAAACTAATGACACTTACCACTCATCCTACAACACAGTGAGTTGCCATGTGCCCTTTGCAACAGAAATGCATGGACACTTGCTGAAAGTGTTGTGGCAACTTTCTCCATATCAATACCAAGAAAGAACCAAGTGGTCCTGCCCTCTGTGAGTGTGTGTCTGTCTGAAGCATTGGTGGGTGCACTGTGTTCAATAAGCACTGCTGGCTCCTCGGCAGGTACAGGGCTGATATCTAATGCTAGGGAATGGGATTTATCCTCCAGGTGAGCGATGATTGCCTGTTGCCAGGCTTCCACAGACCTCATTGCATAATCTCTACCATTACTAATATATTATCACCTTCAAGTGAATAGAATAATATGTGTTCTCTGCATACTCTAAGATTTCCGATTCCTTTTAGAAAGGGAAAGGAGGGTTGCGTAAAAGCTAGGAGAGCCTTCTCCTCTATCCCCACCTTGCCTTACCTCGCTTCACCTCACTCTGTTTCTCCTCTTTAAAATGCATGTCATTTTGTGTCACAGACTTATTTCTCCTAAGGTCTGGGAGTGTCTGGCTTTGCAAAAGGTATTTTCTCTATTGACTCAGATAGCTTGATGGGGTGGAAGCATCCTCTGGGGAGATCTGTTAGACAGAGTACAATGAGTACAAACAGTGCTAGCAAGATCGGCGGGGGGAAATAATAAACTCAAGGGAGGTATTCAGTGTTCTCTGTAGGTGTTAAAATTGTCTGATTACTAATGTCTCATGGGTAGTAATGTGAAAGTTTCCTACTCCCAAAGGTAGTAATAAATACATTGAATAAAATCAGCTTTTTCTGAATGTTGTGGTTTGTGATATTAGGGCAGGTAGCTCAGCTGATGCTGAGGTAATATGAAGTAAAACAATGAATCTGAAGAAATCATAATACATGAAATAAGACTGCACTGATAAGCTCTAGCTCCCTTGAGCAGCACAGGTAAAAAGTCACCAGATGCAGTTTAGTTTTCTCATTGCTAAATATGGTCAGTTCTTTGTTTTGTGAAGATTGCATTATTGCCCACCTTTAACAACTTTTGAACCTAACCAGTAGTATGAACATTGCAACTAAAAGGCATTATTGGGACTGAACATCAGAAATCAGTCTTTGCATTCATTTGTTCGCCTTTCTTCCTCTTGAGTAGGATTTTTAATGCACCTAGCTCAGTGAGCTACCTAGCACACATTGTGCGCTGAGGGGATGTGGCCAAGGGTGGGAGCAAGGGAATACAACTGCAGTGGTGACAGCGGTTTTGCAGTAATTCAGCCTCCCTCCTGTCTTGTCCTGCAAAAGATTTGCAACATGCATGGGAATTAAGAGGTGCCAATGGACGGGCTATATCTTAGTTACCTCACCTCCCTTAAGAAATATATCCTGTTAAGTGTGATGGTGTTAAGGTTTTTCTCTTTTGTCTTTGCTAACCAGCTTCTGCTGTATTCATAAACCTAAGACTGTATCACAGAATGAGAATAATAATACAGTGAGGTAATTTTACTTTTATATTTTAAAGAACATGCTCTTTAAAGGCTGTGCTCTGTGGATTTTGATTCTTCCCTCACCTTCAGATATTTTCCATGTGGTTTGATCGTTGCATGAGTTACAGCCATACAAGCCAAACAATACCTTGTCTTTTTTTCTAATGTTTTGAAAAGAAACTACATAGCCTTATAAGCAATGTTAAGCCTAACTGACAGTCAGTAGCATTAAAAGTGAGATTAGATACAGGAAATCCAGTGCAATGTATCTGGCCATAAAGTGTCTGCTTCAATTCCACTAGTTGCTGTAACAAAGGTTTGTCAATAAAAAGCAGTCCTGCATAACTATTCAACTGTACTCAGAGGCTTACCTGGATCTGGAGTTGCTTCAATGCTCCTAATACTGTTCAAAATAAGAATAAATTAAAGCATATAATAAGGGCTGTCTAGGAGCCTTGTTGATTGCCAATAGGTATTTGCTATGGCAACTTCATGCAAACTGTTCTTACCCTGTGTTTACAGGTTCTACCATCTGATTCCACCACATTTATACACCCAATAAAGCATGCACACCACACACTCCAGTAATGTACAGAACAACAAGAGGAAGTAGAGGTGTCACAATAAGACTTAAGCTGCAAATGAGACTTATATATGATAAACACACTTTATGTTTGATAAACAAGTACAGCCAAAAGATGCAGAAACACCATGAACGTGCACAGAGGAAGAGAAGCCAGTGAGTAAAAGCTGAAAGTTTTGGGTGTGAGACTCTGAACAAAGAAACAGCTTTCTATTTTTGGATTGCTTGTGCCCTGAAGGAAATGGCTCATTGTACAGCTTATTTTCAAATAAATATTATTGCAACAATACCTGATTCAGCATCCAGTTCTCCTCTTGGTGCAATGATTTTCAAGATCTTGAACATCAAGAGCCTGGGTCATCCATACAAACATTGATAAAAGCTTTGAGTGTATCTACTGATAAAATAGTGAAAATTAAAAAACTGGATTAATTTAGTTGAGAAAATTTATTGCCAGTCTCATGGAACATGGCTTTCATATGCAATTTCTCATAAATATTACAGCTGTTTATACAGACTTTACATACAATCTTTTTCAAGTCTTTGTATTTTGAAACTTCCTATCTTTTCATAACCCAGGGTTAATAAAATTACATTATGCAACAATCTTTTTTTACATTCCACTTTCTGATCCTGTCCTCCTTTACGCCTGAAAAAGCTTAAATTATGTTTTGAAGGTCTTCTAACTTTAGATGCTTCTTTTTTTACATACTTACTTTGTTCAGTTTTACTTCATACTGTTCAAGCCTTCTGTTGTCCTCAGAGACGTAGATAACATATTCCAACGTGGTGTTTGGTTTTGTGGGCACTGGAGATATTTTTAAAAGGGACGGAAACATTTCAATGGCATACTTTTCAGGGCATGCTGTTAAATGCCACCGGATTACTGAAGTCTTGTTCTGAGCTACGTAAACCTACCAGTAATAATTAACAATTACATAGCATTTTCCATCTGTCTGTGTTACCACTTAGAGACTTCATAATACTCCTAGAAGTTTGATTCCTGTGTTCCTATTTTACAACAGGAAGGTTACTATAGACATTCATGACAATTGTCCAGATATCCACTAAGATTTTGTTCTCACTTTTCAGATCCTTAACTACAGAGGGCTAGAGCCCAGCCTTTTGGAAGAGCTGAGAATCTGCAACTTCAAAGAAAGGCAACAGATATTTAAAGACATTTACTGCTTCAACAAATCCAAAGGGCCAAGCATCTTTGACTTGTTGCTTTGGAATTGAGTGACTTCATTTTATGTTATGACTATAACCCTGATTTTGAATCCAGCATGTTCCCCACCACCTCTCCTCTGAGGTCTTTGGCAGAAGGAAAATACTTCAGTCTTTTTCCAATTAATATTTTGTCAGTTCTTATGTTACTATTGGTTCTTGTTTATGTACAAGAACGGTTATGTTCTGTGCCTGCTTAAAGTGTTGCATGCTAATCAAATAATAAAGTGGAAAATAATTTAAGTAGGTGAACTTCCAAGACAAATATCAAGATATAAAACTGTCTTCAGAGTTAATTACTCTTAATTTCTCAAAATTCTGTTATCCCTTTTCTGAGAGCCTTTGTATGCTGGAATGACTACTCAGAAAAGAGGTACTTCACATTCAACAGCATGGTTGTAGACAAAATATTGTGATGGTGAAATGCACATATCAGTCAGGAGAAGAACTAACCCAAACTGACAGTATATACCTATATTATACCAGATCAGTGCCAGTGATTTAAACACAACGGCATTTTCCAGCCTGTGAGCCAAATGAACACTTTGGAGGATGTGTACACAGTTTGTGTTTGCAGTCTGCAAAAGGTTAATGTTTCCTGATGCCTGTGAGTGCTGTGTGAAGGCTGGTTGAAGCTATGCTCCAAAAGGCAATCCCAACATGGATAAAACAAAATGTTCCCATGGTCTGAAGTGAACTTCCTCTCTATGTTGGTGTGCTTCTGGGAAGAGAGCTTAATTAAGATTCTGCTGCACACCAAAAGTGTGCTTTGTAAGTGCACGAGTAATCTCATAGAGGCATGTGTTAACATCTTGAGCCAAGCATGATGTCAGGTTCATAATGGGAAACCCTCACCTCAGCTTTAATAAATGCTGAGATAATGGCAGCACATGCTTTTACATTAAATATGCTGTAGCCCTAGTGAATGAATAAGCTCTTAAGGCAACATGATCTACAGACAATGTGAAGTTAAGCATAACAGTTTCATGTACTGTCTGCAAGAGAACTTTCAATTTATTGTATGTTGTGAAGAATTTTCCCTTAAACTGCCTAAAACATGTGTTGGAAAGGTTGGTTGGTGAGGAGCTTTTGGACCTGAAGACCAGTTAATACTGTTAATACCTGTCAATAATTATTAATATTCGTTAATACATGAGGAGATAAAAAAAGTCATAGTGAACTGACTTTTCACAAGGAAATAAATGATGAATTTAACTTCCTAATTCCTTTCCATATTGCAAACTGTATTGTTTTGTAAAATACTCATCAGTCCCTATGATAATATAGACTTACATAATTTTTTATAGACTCTGTGTACTAAGATTCCAGAAAAAAAAAAAAAAAAAAAAAAGCAAAGCAAAACAAAACAGATTTGTTCCTCTAGATCAATATGACTGGTGTCTTTGAATGTGTAGAAGGCAGTTAATGTAAAGAATAGCCAAATATAGGGAATATCCAGCATAGAATACTCAGGTTTTGTATACACATATATATGTGTGTGTGCAATATGTATATGCATATGTATATATGAGTATAAAGTGAACTAAAGAAGTAAAGCAAACCGCTGTTGAATTAGAATGCAAAATATTTGTGAAAGTAGAGTGAAGAACACTGGTGATTAAACATTATAGCAATTTTCTGTGGTGAGATTTCACATGGGGTTCAAACTCCTTAAATGATTAAAATATTTCCCTTGTTCACACAAATACAGATGCTCAGCCATTATCAAAAGTCTTTTGAGACAAGAACTGGCTGAAGCTTCTCAGCAATTTAAGTAAAATGAACCATGAAGCAGTACCAGGAGGATGGCTGAGAGGGGCTAGTAGGGGTTGAGGGTGCTAGGAAAGGCAGCAAAGAGCTGAGAGGTGGTGTGAAGGGCTCTGAGGGCAGCAAAATGGGAACTCATAGTGATCTTGGTGAGCCTTTCAGCTATCCTGGGCTCTAGAAAATCTGTTTCTGTTGGTACCTCTGTATGGAAACTGTATCACACTATCTTCATAAAGCCAGTTTCAGAGGCTCTGTTTGCTTTTTTTGCTGGTCACAGTTGGCTGAAATTTTGTCATTCTCAAAAATGTTGTTGGCAAGGGTCTCAAAAGTTTTGGCAAGGGACTAAAAAATGTTATTGTGTAGATTTGTAAAAATATCTTTCAAGGTTTATCAACATTAATATTGCTATGAATGTGTCTACTGAGCTGCTTATGAGACATATCCCATGCAGCTATGTTTTGCTGCTTTGGTGGGATATCAAAAATCTCCTGGAGTTGCCTGTTGTGTTTATACTGACAGCAGTTGTGAGCACAAATATTGTCACTTCTCAGTATTTTTCTCATTAATCTAGCAATATGTGGTGTTTTCTTCAGAGCCTCAAAATCTTCAAGATTTCTGGAAATCCACTTTTGTTTTGCCATATATGCAAAGAGAAACTGGAAAATACAGTTTTGCAGGGACCTGAAATGTTTTACACTTTCATATCAAAACTAATAGCATTTTTCAACATGCTTAGAAATCAGGAGCCTTACATGACGGTTGATAAAGTCAAAGCTGTTAGTAAAGCACATTTTTTTTACTCCGGTGTTCCCTCCTTTCCCTAGTATTCCAGGTCATGGTTTTAGTGTGCCTTTTGAGTCATTTATGATATTTCTAGTCTGCATTAGACATATAGCTTGCTGATTGTGCATGAAATCTTAACAGATTGTGAGGCCTTGGAAAGGTGTAGTGAGCTCTGAAAAAATTTTGAGCTTTTGAGTGCTTACCTGCTTTGAATGGTCCAAAATCTGGAGCTTTCAAAGGGTATGATATTTCATATGATAGTTGACAGGGTGTGCTGTGCTGCTTGCTGAAAAGATACCTCTCAGTTGGAGCAATTTTTGGAACATGGTCAGAATGAGTGTTTCATTTAAAAAAAAAATAAAATCAGAATTAGCTTATCATCAGTTATAATGTCTTTCAAAAAAACCAAACAATGTTGTCCCCAATTCAAATTTCATAACCAGATATATAGGGTCATACTGAACGTGGGACAGATATCAGATCAGCAACTCAGGGGAGCTGTTTAGCTGATTCTTGTTTGTAACAGAGCCTTCAAGCACTCAAAGGTACTGGCAATACGTGTTCCCCTTATGACATTTTTATCACAAGTTTTTGTGTTAAAGGATCTGTGTGTGAACTCTTCAAAATGGCCATACAACAAGCTTCTCCTTGTATATATGGTAACATGAAATTTATGACAACAGAACACACCATCTTTTCCACGGGCTGAAACCTACAGTGTAGCATGTGTTCAGAAACTCCAGATCATATCAGGTAAGATCAGCAGAAAGTAGAATGAAAATCATGGTTCTTAGAATACTTACCTCTTCTTTTCTTACTTCCTGCATACTGCACGTCTTCTCTTGAGTGTCAAATTAAAAAAACAAATAATTGAAACACACACTGCAGCTCACTGTCATCAAAAAACAACACAGATCTTCCTGCAGGTCAGGAATGTTGATATGTCATTAGCCTAAGCAGAAAGCGCTCAAGGGTGAGTGAAAGTGTTGAGGAAAAATAGATGAATTATATTCATGTTTTTAAAAAACACTTGCAGGGGATCAAAGAAGCTTGTAGAAAGCAGTAGGAAAAAACCCCTCCCTCTTTTACTGGTGGTGATAGCTGCTGCAATCTGCTGCAGGTAGCCTCTATGCTTTACTGTAATGCCTGTGAACCTTGGCACGGCACATGAACTTCTCACACTTTGTGCTGTACGAATACAGAATAAAATGAAGGCTTCTGTGCCACAGACTTTGCACATATTGAAAGGATTTACTGGGAGGTGAATCAAAGTGCACTGTAGTTCAGCTAGAAGCATTACCTGGTGCAAGGTAAGTGATTGTGCATCATGGGATGTACTCATTCCTGCACAGCTGGGAGCAGCTTAAACATCTGCAACTCATCTATTTGGATGGGAAACCACTAGTCCTTTCTCAAAGGAACTAAATCTAATAGGCTTATCCAAAAATATTTAATACCTTAACTTTAAAAAAGCAGGCTTTATATAGAGAGTGTAATGTTATAAAAAAAGAGCAGCATGACTAAATTGAACACAAATAATCAGATTCAGCTATTTAAACTGCTCCAAAGGACAACAGATGTGGACACGGAGGCATAGTGAGAAAGGAATGTTGTACTTTATGCATGTCCCGAACAGGGCAGTGCAGTGACACTTACTTGTGAGGTTTCTGGAACTGTTTTGGCATTCCCTAAATCCTTAAAGAGCACTGCAGATTTTTATTCTTAAAGATTTGGCTTCTGATCATTCTGAAAGTACAGGAAGTCTTCTGCACTTCGTTATCTGGTCAGATGCAATATTAAGAAACCCACCAATGTTGGAACACTATATAGGAAATTGCTATTGCTCATCCACCATCACCTGGATTGATTTAATAGAAAGATGTTATGTGAAAATTAAAAAACCTCTCTAACAAGTAGCCTCTCCAACAATTCAGAGGAAATATTACAATTATCTGGGACAATGCAGTAGCATGGATACTTGTAAAGATCGCCTTGGTTAATGCGTGGAACAAAAATCTTTTGAATGAAATGTAACTTACAGTAAGAAATTGGATTGTTATTAACAAGGTTGCAGCTTTTCTCCCCCACCAGGGTATAGCACTTCGCATCTGACTAACGAGACTTTGAACTTATCACTTATTTTACAAAGCCAAAACCACTGAATGCGATATTTTAAAGGGAATGTTTCCTGTTGATTTACAAAGGAATTTGCAAAATCTAGCACTATAATAATGCCCAGCCAAGTGTTTTGCAATATAATGAGTGTTCAGCTACATAATTCTTGTATTTTAATTAGGATTCTGTTTGGTCAAATGCTGAAGCATAGTGACCATAAAAAAAATACTTAAAAATTAGGTGTCCATTAGAAAACTGCATATGGCAAGGTTAAGTATAGACCTTCACTACTAATGAAAAAATAAGTAATAGAATAGAAACCACAGGTACATACTTTGTTAAATTAATTAGAATAGGGATTTCACATTTATTAATGTGAATTTTTGTTACTTGCATGCATCTATGGAATGTGTACTAATTTCCAAGGCAATAGTCATGCAGAAATGAGGTGACATATATGGGTGTGTAGGTGTTCATGTGCTGAAAGGAGGACAAAGGTTGGAGGTCTCTGGGTGAGGGTAGGTGTGGAGAGCTTGGCGTGAGTGTGAGGCATAAAGTTGCAGAATTGCTCAGGCCTGAAGTGACCTTGGGAGATCACTGAAGTCATCAATTGCCTTCCTTACAGTACAGGGTTCAGTCAACAGCAGTTTTGCATTCAGCTTTTTCAGTGCATTTATATACTTGCAAAGCCTCAACTTACTGCCTTCAGCCTTCCCATCTACAGAATGAAAAGCCCTGGCCTTTTGAGTCTCTCCTCTCCTCACAGGGAGATGCCCTTCCTCTTTATGTTGGCCAACAGCTTGCTGCTTTGGCAAACCAGTATTTTATATAGGGGAGAAATTGCACTCTGTTTTTCCTCAGTTCTGTTTGTAACAATGCCTAAAATTTTGTCATCTGTTTTGATTGCTGCTGCATGCAGACCTGATCACGCAGTGACCTCATCATCTCTTTCTTGTACCCTGACTGCTAGGTCAGAGTTCAACATGACTTTGGAGTCAACATGACTTAGGTTATTTTTGCCTAGATGCTTCATGTTTATTCAGACTAAAGCTCATTTGACCTTACTTTTGTACAGTTTTGTAAGGTCTTTCCAGGTTTCCTTGCCAGTGGGATGGCATTTCACTACTTCAAAAATTTTAGTCGATGGTTTAGAGATCACTTTCTTTGCTGCCTTTTCTAGGTCTTCACTGAAAGTGTTGAATAAACTGGTCCCTGGTGTAATCCTGTTCCTAATGTCTCCTTCACACCAAGTTACCATTAAGCCCTGCCCTTTGCTGCTCAGCCTTTAGCTAGCCCATAGGACCAGTTCCTCCAAACATCTGGCAAGTTTGTCCCTTAATAACCCTTTTTTCCCCCTCTACAGAAATCTGTTTTACCATTTGAGCAACTGTGACACTTCCAAACACACGCTGTCGTGTTTCGACCCACCTTTACATAGGCATGTGTGCTCTTTGTTGCATTTTCATTGCTATGGTTTCCCTGGGTGTATGAGTAACCCAAACACAAAGGAAGTTAGGGCAGAGCTATCTAGCATGGCTGCTACTGTAATGTATGTACTGTCGTCTCTCCGCAGCAATTTCTTTGGAGTGTGTCCTCAAATGCTCACAATATTTGACAGTACCAGCTGATAAGTCTGATAGCATCTCAGGATTTAACGCTGTGGGAGGTGAAAGGGCTAGGGTTATTATATTCTTCATAACCAGCTCCTCGCAAAAATAAGTGAAGCAAACTCCTGCTCCTTTTGATTTACAAAATTGTCTAGTTTCACCTAAGAGTGCTTTCATTTTCTCTTTTGTTACCTACTTTTAAGAATATTACCTTGATTTTAAGAATGAAGAAGCTAGACTGTTGAATCTTGATTCTTCTATGTCCTTTCAAACTGTATATAGTATAAAATAAGCTTACTAAGCAGTTGCCTTACAGCCTACTTCTCCCACTTCCTATAAGATAGTTTCTCTGTAAGAGTGACAGCACAGGACTGCATAGAGAAGGAACTTCAGTGATCAGCCAGTGTGGAATCTGAACAGGATTTATGTATTCTGCATTGAAAGTGCAGCTCTGCACTTCCATGTGCATGCATGTCTGTCACACCTCTGATAAGTTCTCTGTACGTGAATGTCACGTACGTGCACACTACTGGCACACCACTTGCAAGTCTGCTGGGTGATGGATACTGAATCAAATTCTATTATGAAAGGAAAGGAGTGTAAATGTCTGTTCTGGTGTGACCATCTGAAGTTGCTGGGATGTCTACTTCTTCTCTGTGACTAACATCTCAGCATCTAGTATGTCAGTAGATTGCTCCAGGGCTCATCAAACCTCTTTCCTCTGTATTGGTTCCAGAAGACCTGACAATACTGTGGAAGGGTCAGACACGGTGGGATTAGGAACAAGCCTTCCATGGGCTTATCCAAGAGAAGTATCTTAGACTCTGTGCCTCAACTTACTCACTGGCAAAAAAAATCACAGAATCTATGGTGGCGGGGGCTTTTCTTAGATGAAAAGCAAACTTTTGGCTGGAGAAGACAGAAAAGCTTCAGTTGTAGAAGACATTGGAACAGATGCTCCTATCCTGTTTCTCTGTTGATCATATGCCTCTTTTCATGTCAGCTTCTAGAAATGACAGTACTGTTTTGAAATTGTTTTCAAAGGGTATTTGATAACAGAGTGTTAGTGAATGAAATATCCAGAGACCTTATCTTATTTTTGGCTTCCTTCCATTTCTGGGTGCATTACTGTCATTACATTCTGTATAACATCTGCTCACTTCTTCGGGTGACTGTTGTACAAGACAGTGCTGAAATGACAAAATAAAGTTTGTCTGCTGTGAGTGATTAACTTTTCTGAATTTATGTTTACCTGGAATATTTTTCTGTGTTAGTAAGCAATAGAGTTCATATTTCCTTTCTTACTTTATTATGTAAATGGCAAGATAAGTTCTTATATCAGTACTAATACATATATTTAATCAGCCATTTTTTTAGTAATGGAAACGATAATTAGCCTACCTACCTTTTAGGGTCTTCATTTAGTTCCTAATGCTATGGTGTATGAGTTCCCATTCACAACCTGAAAGTTCCAAATAATGTCCATCTTTATTTGTATCAGTATCATCCATCAACTACTAAACCCATTTTTCCCTTCTAGCTTGCATTAGTAGTATTTCAATGGAAAATGATAATATTCTAGTCCTTAACAGGTGAAAATTGTCTTTCAAGAGTGGAAAGACTTGTATTTCTGCCTAATTAATGACTTTTTAAAAAATTACAATAGGTAGAAAGAAAATGGAAGAAAAACTTCAGTTCTGAATTTACTTTTCAAGGTGTATGCTTTGGGTTACATATTGATGAAAAGGGAGGGGAAATTCTTGACCATAGCACAAACCCTGTAATACTCAACACATACAATGAAAGAAGGTACAAGAGTCCATTTACTTTGACTGTGAACAAAAAATTTGTTAAGAGTAAGATTTTCAGTCCCAGTGTGTGCTCTTCATGCAGGTGCTATGGCTGTAGAGCATGCAAGTAGATCTTAAGCCTTACTTCCACAGTCTGGACTTGGGCATTACTAGTAGACAGTTGATGGACTATTCACTCATCCTTCAACTATTTTGTGTAGTAATTTTGTGACTGGTGCTGAAGCTGTGAATAGTATGGAGTTGTGGCAGGGAAGAGGTGTCTGCAAGGCACAAAGTTTAGTGGAGTTTCTGGGCATTATAATTGAGACAGGAGCTTACCCAGGCTTAGAGACAAAAGGATGAGCCAGGATTAGCTAGGACCCACTTTAGACATCCTTTGCCCTGGACTCTGAGTCTGTGCTAGGTCTCTGAAGACACTTGAGGTGTTTGAATGTGAATGCAAGCAGCAGAGGTGTGGGAAAGGGGGTGCAGAAGTATTTGAGATGGGTGTGCAAACAGCACAGTTTCTTTCATTGACATTAATTCATTCAGACTATAAATAGGATATGATGGTTCAGTCATCATTTAGAAACTGAACTTGCAACTCCCAACTGGATTTTGTTCAGAATTGGCGGCTGCTATTGCTCAGTTCAATCACTCTTATTGTGCAAATTTTTCTCATCTCTGTCTTCTTCAGTTTAACTATTTTCTCATATTATGCAAAAAGATTTATGCAGTCAAGGTGTGTTAGACTTGCCGCATTCTCATTTATCTTATAGACATGTCAGGTTATTCTTGCATGATTAAACTTCGGCTGAATAATGTTTCATTTTTTCCCCATGTTCCATGCATCTTCTCTTATTTAACTTTATTTTCACCCCAAAATGTAGCATGCTGGTTAAGATGAGGTATCAGCTATATAGATTTTCAGGTTTCTTACCTCCATTTCTGAGATATAGCTACCACATTTCATATTTTCAGGACATCTCACTGATAATACAAATGGATTTTTTAAAACGTTCACGATGTTATTTAAGTTGGTTTTCCACTGAAGACTTAACACTCCTTCATTCTTTGCAGTGATTGAGCAAAAGTGCTCAATCCTTTTATACAGACCCATTCTGGAATAGATTTAAGATAGAAATCTCTCTCTTCCATCTCTCAAGATAGAAATTATGGGCTTTATGTACAGTTACTGCTATTTCAGTATATACAGACTATTTATGCATTACATACATACTTGATTGTGTATGCACCAGTGCTTTTCATGCTGGAGTCACAGCAATTTACCATGTTCTCAAATTGATTAGGCTTATTGTGTGCTTTCCTTTTCTTTCAACTTTAGGATAAATATGCCTGCTACAGTGACAGAAATTTACTGAAAGTCATAGATACACTTCAGATGTTGCAGCTGTACTTTCAGTAGACATAAGTAGAAACTATTCACCAAAAAAAAAAAAAGAGGCAATTAGATCATAACTTATATTTCAGCCTATACTCCATACCCTATACCCAGCTATTAGCTTTGCTGCTGGTACAAATCTGCTCACTCCTGTGCAGTTACACCAGGGCATTATTAGCGCTATGAAATTTCTATGAGTCCTTTAAAAACAGACATTCAAGTTAAAATTATTTTGAAGTGTCCTTATTAAGAAAAATTATCCCATAAGAGCCTCTTACAAGGGCTTACTGAATGCCACTCCACTTTAATGCAGAACCTTTCATCTGTCTTTGCCTCACTTTCAATCTAAATATATATATATAAGAAACAACAACAACAACAACAAAAAAACCCACACACATTGCAATGAATGGGAAGGGGAGGAAAAAACCCAGGTTCACTGTTAGAACGAATCACTTCCATAGTCAGACCTCACCAGTGTCCCAGATGTGAATCAGAATGTCACCAGTGTGAATCAGAATAGTAATGTATTGTCTGTGGAAACCTGCAGGTCAATTTATCCTGTCTAGCACATAAAAAATATGAAAGTTGAAAACAAAACAGCTGACTGACAGAAGAAGGCAGAGAATGTGTTTGCATATGTAACAATATTTAACAAGTCCAGGGAATAGTGTATTTTTGTATTTCTCACTGAATTTAAGTCTGCATTGTACAACAGTACAAAGACAAGATTGTGACTTGTCTTACTTACAGAATTAGGTGACCTCCTCTGGTTCCCATATATTGATTTCATGTGTCCTGGGCCACAGGAGCCGGGGAAAAACAAAATAGCTTTTGCCTACCTATGCCACCATCATTAGTGTATATTGCTGTCACTTGCAAGCTGCCATAGGTCGTTGCTGTTGCTGCAGGACCTTCAGTCCCAGAACACACATCCATAGAGCAGAAATGACTGGGTGCTTCTTAACTCTCCAAATGCTTTCCCATTAAGTTAGAACAAGGTTTTATCTCCTCTTTATCTGCAATCTGTGTTAACTATGCCATGGGATGGGTATGCTGTAGCTGCTAAGGATCCCAAGAAGCACTCAGGTACAGCTGCTGCAAATATTTCTGTTAATTGGGAGCACACTCTTGTCCGAGCTATACAGTGACTCTGACAGTGTGTTTCTACACCACTGCATGTGAACCACCCCTTGTTACTGTCCATGGGAGATGTGAACATGGGAGAACTCTCACACCTGTGTATTGGGAACATCTGAAAAGAGACCGTTGCCCATATGACTTCGTACATATGAGCCCTGCCACATGGTTCTGCTTATGAGAACAAGTAATAAAAAGGTGTCATGTGGGTTTATTTATAAATGTAATTGCTTGATTTTTTTTTCTTTCCTTTTTTTTTTTTTTTCTTTTTCTTTTCCTTTTACTGTAGTGGTATGCATAACTTGAGTTTCAAGACCACTTGGATCCAGGAAGAAATCTGTCTCTGCTTGTAGAATCATTTCTCTATTGCATGTTAGACCACTCTTAACTTATTAAAGATTTAAAGGACATTTTGGGCTGTCAAGAAGGGGGTGATATGGGAACAAGGAGATAAATGTAGGCTAAATGACAGGAGAGCCTTCTGCACAGGAGAGTAAACAGCCTGGGGGGCGTCAAAAGGGGTGTCTGTAGCATGACAATGGTGACTGGAGACAGGTCTGCAAAGAGATTAACTCTGGAGCCCAGAAAACCTTATTGCCTCTGATAACAACTATTAGATATTTCATCCACTTTCTGCTATATACTGTACAACCAAGACAAAAAGAAAGTGTAATTGTCAATGTGAATAATCTTGATTTATTTTCTCCCAAAGCCATTTAGGTCAAAGCTGCATACATTAATTAAAAAGCCCATTCACTCAAAGACAAAATAGAAGCCACTGAATCAACAAACTTAAAATATCAACACATCACTGGGTAACAGTTTTTATCACTATTATTAGACCATGATTGTTACTATTCTTTTGTTTGCACTGTAACAGCAAGAAAAAAGTTGATGTCCTTATATACCCCCTGAAAACAATGTGCTGATTTCTTTTTAGGCTAAAAGTTAATAAATACAACACTGTAAAGGAAAGCTAGAAATAGTCTCCACACAGGGACCTATAGATAAAACACTAGCAAATCATAGTGTTTATGTCCATGTTGGTTGTATAGCTTTCTGCAGATAGCACGCTGTGGCTTAGTTACTGTTTGAGGGATCAGGTTTCCAACAATTCAATCATTGTCTGAGATTTTAATTTCTGTTTCAAACAAAAGGATAGGATTCTTCAATCCAGAGACCATGACCTAGTAATTTCAAATCACTCAAGTGGTTTGTTGTGAGGCAATAAAAACCTTTCCACTCTTGCTGTTACTGGGCAATTTCTACCCTGCAAAAAGGAAATGAGTTACCAGGTCTGGGAGTCATTCAGTAAGGGAGAATGTATAAACACAAGCCAAATTTAATTTATATCATGCATGTTTTTCTCCTTCTCTATCTCAGTACTCTACTTCTCTGCTGTTCCATAAGCATGTGAGGGGATGGGGCAGTGAGATGTTCGCAGGATCCAAACCTTCCCTACTGTGGGTTTTTCGTTCCAGTTTTGGGTTGTTTGTTCAAAACACTCTTAAAAGGAAAAAACAAAGTCCAAACAAAAATCAATACCTAGTCTCAGTTCTAATGTCTTCCTGATAATGGCTAAGTTGAAATTCAGTAGCAGATTAAAGTGTTAGCAGGGCAAGAACATGCTTCAAAAAGAGTTAAGCCAACCACTGTGAAGGCAAAGCAGTGCTTTGAATATGCAGTAAAGCTGAAAACATGACTGTACATATAAGGACAGAGACTGGCTCCTGTCATGAGAATATCTGTTTCCATATGCTAGTGTGAGTATTTCACGGTGTTATGAAACACAGAAAGTATTGATTTCAGAAGATGTTTCAAAATACTTTGATCAAGTCCTTCAAGAAAAAAATATTTTACATATTTCTTAAGGAATGATGTCTCATAGACTTTAATTAACAAATTTAAAGAAAATACAGACAAGTATTGTCCATTTACACTCACACACACAGTCAGCCAAACTTTGGCTTGAGATGGTACTCAGACTACCTGATGTATGACTGGGAAGGATGCTATAGAAAAACTAGAAGCAGTGTAACACATCAAGTATTGAACATTAACATCTTGCTTAGCATCCTAGAAACACACCTCACCAGACAAATCTTGCCCTATTTTTAAAAAGACTTTTAAGAAAGCATAATGATGAAATGTGACAGCACTTGACAGCACTTGAGAAGACAAAGTAGAAAGGTCATAGGCACTTAGCTTTTAATTATGTAACTATTTTATTCTTGCAAATATTTAGCAGATTGTGTTTATCCATAAAGCTGGAAAGGAAAAGGTGGGGGGATGAACACAACAGTATGTGTAGGGCAACAAAACAGAATAAAACGTATGCTCTGTATCTCAACCAAATACCTAAGAACATCTAAGCAAATGTGCAAGCTGTTATGGGGAATGAAGCAGGCTAGTTGTCTGTTAATGCAGCAGAAGTGTCTCTTAAGTCTTCATTTTCATTATGCCGGATGACAGCTATTTTTGCTTAGATTTACTTTATTTTAAATGAATGTAAAGAAGACAGAAAAAATATCTTTGAGAATAAGTGGAGTAAACTCAAGCAGGTTTTCTCACCCTCCCTATTTCTGTAAGTTTTGGGTTGAAACAAGTCACCTCTCTGCTGTAACAGGGCACTCAAATGAGAAGTCCTTATAGAAGAACGTGACCAAAGGAAAAAAACCAACCATCTTTTCTTTGTGGTACTGCAGTTGCTACCTAGGTGACAGGAATATGAGAAATACTTCCATTCCAGATCAGACTGCTGACAAAATCACCCAAGAGAAGGGCCTCAGGGACGTCTATGTCATCCCAAAGTCTACCACAGGCATCTTGATGTGCCCATAAGGTCCAGCAGGTCAGCTAGACATCTCTGAAGCTGGTCTGGCTGTACCACTGGTGACTAACAGGAAAAAAAACCTGCAATTGCACTATCTCTGTAGCCCAAAGAAGAAACAGAAACCTGGTAACCCAGTGAGGGGGACTGGTGGTTCTGCCACCAAAAAAGAGATAAAATGAACTTACAGTGATCTCAGAGCTTTGGAGAAACTTTCAATAAGGTTCAGAGATAGTGTGTGGAAGCTCCAGATGCATAACTGATGTTATGCTGTGAGGGCTTACACATCTTGCTGATGATCAAGACAGGTTTTTTTCTGAAAACAGTGTAGTTATTGTTGGTGTATTTTAAAACAGCTCATGCTGTAGGAAAAAACAAACACCAACTTGATTACTTCTCTCCTATTTTTTGTACTGCTCTGTCTTGGTGTGAAGACAGAATCATCCTGGCTTTTAATTTTCCTCTTATAGAATCATCCTGGCTTTTAATTTTCCTCTTATAACTTCCATATTGTGTGCTAAACCAAAATAATCTCTTATGGGTAAATGCTTGCAAAACAGTGATGCAAATTGAAGTTAAAGAACAAGAAACATCTATTTTGGGACTCTAATTCGAAAGAAGCTGGCACAGACAAGATCTCTATAATATGTTTCAAAGAATAGTTTATTGTTATTTCCTGCTATTTTGTATCAGTTGAGTTATTTTTTGTATCTTACTTACAAATGACTGAGCGGCAACCTATTCTACAACAACTGGACAATCATGGCTGGATAGATCATGTATCTCCAGAAATTCTGGGGGAATTACTCCACTTCCACAACTGAAAGGGCAGCCTGTGTGTAAGCAGGGACAGAAAGCGAAACGTGAGATGAAGGGAAAGTGAGCATAACAAATCTAAAAATCTTGCTTTTAGAGCTTAACTTCATGTCAGGTACAAAAGCTGCTGAGTGGGATGCCAAGAGATGTCAGGGGAGAGTGGCACACAGTGGGTAGCCCTGGCACAGGGCTTCCTAGCAAGGCAGGCACAGCTGAATTTGGCTCCTGGGAAGAGCACAGGGTAACTCACTCCTGCCTTCAGCAAAGCAGCAAAGTCAGCTTTGCACCATCAGAAGGGAGGAGGATGGCAGGGTCAGCAGGGCCTAGAGCGCCCAGTGGATAAGAGAGTATCTCTCCAATCATCCCGGGTAAATTTCTTCTCCAGCCCACATAGTTGCCCATCCCATTCCAGCTGGAACTTGCTCTCCTCTCACTTCTGCTTACCACCCTGTTCCTCCCACAGCTGCACTGTGACCTCCTGACTCCTTGAACCTCCCAGGTGGCTGCTGCGAGTACTGGCTGGAAGGAGGCTGCTACCTCCAGATTTGTACCAGGAAAGGAAAGAGGCAGTACTGGGCTGCCATGGGACATGGCACCCATGCTACAGGAGAGGAGAAACAAATAACAGGGCAATAGCTGGCCTTCATGTAAGCCCTGCCATCCTGCACCCCTGCATCCTCCCTTAGCCATGGGGCAAATCCCTTGAGGTTGTGGGGACAATCATCAGGCCGGGGTTCCCCAGTGCTGCACATATGCTCACACTGCTCAGGCGGCCACTCCCCGCTCCTGCCTGGGTGGGCAATATAGGCTTGCTGCCCAAGGCATCTGCCCACTCTGTTGCACTTCATCCGGCTGTGCTGAGGGGCTTTCTAAGAAGCAAAGTTAAAGAGAGAAGGTTGTTAGGAAACGGGAGACCCTTAGAAACCCAGGATTAGCAAGGAAACATGCATGGCCTGATATAAGTAGGAGAGAAACATTATTTGGTAGGATGGGCACTACAGAGGTTAAGGAGTGAGAGAAGCATAGCGCAGCATAATTCTTAAATGGTGCAAGAGGCAGGAAGGTCTAACAAACATTTTGATCTATATATATAAGTATCTTACATAAATGGTCACTATAGTAATCATTATGATTTTTTCTTTCATGAAAGACAGATGGTTTCTGAATGTTCATAATGCCTCTTGGAGAAATGATCACACAGGACTTGTAGTGAGCATTCAAGTGATTTTTTTCCCCCTAATTTTTTTTTTTTTTTTTTAGGCTTCTGGACACAGACCATGTCCCTTACACAGATTTTTCAGGCTAGCGCAACCCTGACTGTGCTGCCAAGTCTCACAGTAAGTCCTAGGCTGTGATTGACAGAGGAAAAGTCTGAAATAAAAGAGGTCTTACGTAGTGTGTCTCATGACCTCCCCCAGCACTTGATCATGGCACCTCTCCCAGAGCATCTGTGTGCTTAGCTCTGTGTCTTCCCCTGCAGACCTTCCTCCTTCCTCAGCTGCATGAGAAGGCTCCTTCTCTGGGGCATGACCCCAAGGGCAATGACTACACCCTGCCAACAAGCTGAGCTGGGGCAAGAAGAAGATCAAGTGGAGACTGAACTTACTATAACTGTCTCTTAGACTGATGGACTAATCATTTTGACAAGGTCTATCAGGAACAAGAGAATAAGACTTTTGCAAAACTTTGCCTGAAAGACACAATTATGTTATTTTAAAGTGATATGTCACCATATAAAAATCTTTATAACCATTTTATAAATTGTAATTAAGCCAGGAGGTTATTTCAGCAGAAATACTGTGGATTTGGAGTGGCTAGTTGATTACCCGATTACCTACAAAGTATTTTTCCAAAGATTAACACTGGATCCAAAAAAAAAAAAAAAAAGTATGAGGATTTGAATGTGGTGTTGTCATCCTGGCTGGGTGGTTGATAGTAGACTCCCAGATGCACTTTATTTGCTTTCCCCTGGATCCTTATCCACAGGCTCCCAACCACATTGTCGCCAACTGCAAGTGCTGTACAATCCAACCCCTCCCTTACATACAGCACCAGCCCCCCTGCCTGTCCTGCCTCTCTCTACTGAAGAGCCTATGACTGTCCATCATGGCACACCAGTCACAGGACTCGTGCCACCAGGTTTCGCTTATGCCAGTGATGTCATAGCTCTGGGACTGGACCAAAGCAGTTCTGGGACAGCAGGCTCCATATGTGTCAGCAGTG
>NW_010295090.1:0-13577 GCF_000700745.2 Antrostomus carolinensis
CAGTCCCCAACATTCTGTGATTCTGTGTGAATTTAAAATGAGACTGACAAATAGTTCTTCTAATTACAGTGCAATGATGTTCTTGCTCCTTCACCTGCATTACATAAATTATCAATGCCTTTTAATTATGCAGATTTTCCTCCACTAAGATAGTAAGCACGCTGTTCTCAAGACTATTTTGGTTATGTTCTCAGATTTGTTTGCAACATTTTCTAATTTTAGCTTCCTACATTTTATTAGTCTCTAAGCTGTAAACCTGTGATTTCTGCTTATCACTGAAATACTCTCATAGCCTTGCTTTACTGTGCTTGCATGTCCTATGGCAATAACATTCTTCCGTTTATCTGATGTCTTTATTAGAAGTTTTTGATTTATTTAGAAAAAGAAGAAAGGGTTAGCTTTTCTTGGCTCTGAGCATCTATTCAGAAAACTCCCACAGTCCACACCCATCACAAAATTATCCTCTTCTCATAGTTTCGTGAATCCTAGTCCTTTGCACTGCCTTATTAGCCTTCTAAACAGTCCTTCCCAGTGGTGCTCACATTAAGCAAGAACTAATACGCCCACGATTTGTTCTCAGAGTCAAAAGCTAGATATGTTACTATGATATATTTGTGTGCTTGTCATATATGTGCTACAAATACATTGGAACATGCTCTTCAAAAATTGTTCTCATTTCTGTTTTCATGAGCAAATTCAGAAACTACCATATGAGAAGTGTCACTCAGTGTCAGTTTTGAGGAGGAGTGTGCATGGTGTGTGAAATTTTTGGATAGAAATGTGATAAGGGACAGATACAATCAGTAAGAAGTATCTTATCCCCAGGAGCTTTGTCCAGGAAATGTTTCAAGGGAAATCATAAGAAATCATTTCAAGGTGATGAGATAGCCTACCTCCAGGTGCAGCGTCCATCAGAGGACTTCCAAATGTCTGCAGTTTTCTGTGTGTACTGGAATGTTTATGTCCATAAACATAGAGGTGCCAAGGCTTAAAAGGTCATTAGAAGTCTGTAGTGGTAATTTAGATTATTGTTTGTGCAGTTCTACCATTACTATTAGTATGTGTTACTTTAAAAGGTCAGTCATCCAGGTTATACTCTGAGATGAATATTTTTCAATAAATTGTCTCATAAAAGAGACGAAGATACCATTCTTCATGGTCATAGACAGTCCTCATTAATAGCTTATCAGTTCATCAAATTAAAAAATCCACCATTTGCAATGAAGGTGGTCACTCCTCACTATTTGCAAAGGTTTTGAGAAACTACTGTGTCTTTGCATCAAAAGTCTTTGTAGACTTACACATGAAGTATTCTTCTGAAGACAGGAATGAGGGAAGTCTTGTACTTATACCCCAAATGTCACTTTTCAGACTTCTGTTTTCTGCTACTGAAAGTTACACAGTTTGGTCATCTCAACCTGTTTTTTATGTATAGAGAATTGTCTAAAAAAAAAAAAAAAAGGTGTTACAAAAAGATATTTTGGAACAATTTGATCAAGTGAGTAGTAGCAGGTCAGCTGGTCCCAATGGTAATTGTCCAAGAAATTGCTGAGACTGTAATTGTGGTATACAACCCATTGGGTAAATCAGTGTCTGTACTAAAATTTTTTAAAGGGCTCCAGGGATCATTCTGACAACTGCAAACAATTAACTCTGACTTCTGTAAAGCTGAACTGTTGGATGTGATAATAAGGACAGGATGAGTAAACAGAAAGATAAATACAGCACATTATGTAAGAGTCAATATGATGTCTGTAAAGGGAAGTCACATTTCTCCAGTTCCTCTGAGTGAGTCAATAGTGTGTGAAGAATTGATATAGTGGACTTGGACTTGGAAAGACTTTTCTTAAGGTTTCTCAGTAGAACTTTGTAAAGCAACTAAGCTCCCATGAGAAAGAGTAAAGTTCTTCTCACAGATTAGTAACAGCTTAAATGACAGGAAACAATAAATGGCTAGTTTTGCCCCATAAATGTAGATTACTGTCATAAGGCTACCAGGATCTTTGCTCTACAATGCATTCATAAATGACCTGGAAAAAGAGATTCTATGAAAAGATTTTGTATAATACAGAATTATTCAAAACTAAGACTGATTGTGAAGAGTTGTGGAGGGATGGCTAGCAAAACCGGGCCTTGGGGTGAGCAGGATCTGGGAGGCAATGCACAAGAGGTAGAGCATTAGGAAAGGATCAGCAGGAGAAGAAATGGTATATTCTCTCAAGGTCCCCTCTTCCACACATTGTGGTGTTCCTCTTCACCCCCTGCTATGGAATTTGTCTTGTGTTTGTTAGCATTGGCTAGCTGTGCATACCTGCTCTCAGGGGGCATCTTGGAACCTACATGAGCTTTTTGATGGTGCCATGGAGGGAGGGGAGACATCTGTGGATGGTCAACACCTTCCATTATTTAAAGGGACCATACTCCTCCTTCCTGGGCTAAGGGGCAATCCCTCTGGGACCTAGCACAGGAAGAAGCTATTTTCCCTGGTAGAGCAATGAACTCTGTAGAGGGATCATTTGAAAGACAACAACATAGAACTCCTCTGGCCTCTCCCATTCAATCCAATGCCACCAGCAAAGGACTGGGTCTTGCTCTGGTGAGTTCCCCTCCTGTGCATGGGTGGTAATTGCCATGGGACTGCGAGAAAGGTTCCTGCAAGGAGAAGGGGCTTGGATTATGGGGTGGAAGGAAGTACTTTTTGGGAGGCAGGAAAGAGGGAAGAAGGCTGAATAAGGGGATCAGGCTCTGCTGCTGCTGTGGCAATTAGCGTGTGCCTAACCCACTGATTCATTTGCAGGTAAGTTTGGTCCATCTCCCTGTACCAGCTGTGGGCGTGGTTTGCATGGTAGCCATGTGAGATAGATAGCCATGTCATGTACCAAGAGCAAAGAGCTTTAGGCCTAGGAGGTGGACTCTCAGTCTGACCCAGAAGTCAGGAAAGAGAAACAGTAATGTGTCATACAGTTGATCTGTCACAAATCCTATCAGTAAATCAAGAATCACAGTAAGAAGAGTTGAAAATAGTGCCTAGACTGAAGTATGTTCAAACAAACAGAAAATCTGTAGAATAGCTATGACTAGTAAGTTAATTAAAATGATACATTTACTGTAATTTATGAGTGAAACTAAGCTCTAAATTCACTGCCTACATAAATGATTGGAAATTATTAATTTGCTTTTATTAAGTAAGAAGGAGGACTAGAGAGTACTATATTCTGAGCAACTGCCATGTGATAATGACTGCTCCTGCGGAAAAGCATTATAGAAAGTTGTCCGAGTCACTCATTAACATCTACCACTGCCCTTTCTGTAAACTGTAAGTCATTAAAGCCCAATATAGCTACTCTGGAACTTAAATAGTAACTTTTATGTTTCTAAAATGTTTCGTTTGGATTTCCTGTAGTAGTCTTAGAGACTGGAACTCATTTTGAGCAGGTTGGGGAAAGTAATTATCTTCTAAAATTGATCCAGAAAGCCAAAGCCATGTTTTATATTACTGTATTGAAGGTTAAAAGTTAATTTCAGTTGTTTCATTGTCAATTCATTCCTTGGTTTCACTGCAGAGTGCCAATTTTTGTTGGCAGTTCAGTGCTCTTAAAACCTGTATCTTCTAAGAATAGAGTGAGAACATCACCTAATTTCTTACAGATCATCAAATGTCCACCAGTTGGGGGATCTTTGTCTTGGATTGAATTCAAATTAGCAGTTTAGATGTGAAAGACTTGATATCTCATTAGCAATCCCTTGATCCACCCAGTTCCCCTGGGTGCTGTTTTAGAATGATAATCTCAATCATTCTTCAAATCTTTATAAGCAATCAGTTTTAAGTGCAACTCTTAGAAGATAAGACTTTTCCTACTAGTTAGTAAAAAACAACACAGGTGAGCTGGAGGCTTTGATCAGACAGGTATTCTTTTTAAGTCAGATTTAGTCATTTTAGATTTTGTTTCTGCATGTCTGATACTATGCTAGACAATAATCCAAATAAAATATTAAAAAGAGGGTGAAGAGCTTCAAAATGAACCTCCTAGCCAATTTAGAATGGGTTGAGTGCTTGAAATAGTACAATAAATCTCTTCTTTAATGTACAAAATTATTTTTAGCTTGACATAAAGGTAACTTCCAGGTACTTTAACCTTACCAAAAAGGATCATAGATTTGGCTAAACTTCAAAACTCCTTTAAAATTCAAAACTCCTCTGAAAAAGCCCTGAGACTTTATTTAAAAGTCTCAATGTCACTATCTCGCTTACGTTAATAGTTTCCTTAATAGGGTGCCACTCATGTTACTTGTTCTCCCTGTTAGCCTTCGTAGGTCTTTGCTGAAAGCTAGATTTGCTGGTGTAAATAGGAATTGAGTTTATTCCTTTTCCTGGAACAGTAATGAGATCATCCCATCAGCTTTGTGTTGTGATGTGATTAAGTTTGCACTGTGACTCAGTTACCTTCTCCTGGAGGGCAGAGTTATAAGATTGACAGCCACAGGGGGTATAGGAGCAAAAGGTAAGTATCTGTGGCAGACATCCAGATGCTCATTCTGCATCTGAAAACATTTAAATCCCACGTTTTTAAAAGAATACAGTGTAAGAGTATATAATGATTTTTTTTTTTTTAACAAGAATCTGTCTGCTTTCATTTCCGTAACTGTGTTAATATTTAAATTATTGACCTAATCAGGTTACGTGTATGGGCTGCAACATCTAATTTTAAGGCACACCTTGTTCGTGGTAGTTGTGCAATAACAAATGCAAAACAATGATGTCATTAGCTGTGCATCAGCAAAGGTGTCTGAGGAGTTTTAACTTGAAACCTCTAAGAGAAAACAATCTGCTTTATTAAGTTGTAAATGCTTTATTTGGAGCCTGTGTGTATTTATTAGCTCTGTCCCAGCCAAAACCAGGACAGAATGTTACCATGTGATAATAGTACTTTATAATCTTTTTCCCATAGTCAAAAAGAACGTTAGAGGAAAAAAACCCCCACTTCACATCCCGATTAGATCATAACTGAAAGCTGGGTTGTCGGTAGCCGTTTTGTACACAGTTCAATACAATTGTCTTTTCAAGTGAAGCCAAGGCTGCAGAAGTGGTGGTGCTGTGAGTGAGGTGTAAGGTTCACTGCTCGATCTGCGTGGGCGAAGTTTGTCAGAACCCTTGCGTTCATTAGGATTGGCTTTAGTCAGTGATATCCATTGCTGGAATGCTAAATTCACCCACAAGATAAAAGCAAAAAGCCGATGCATATATAAAATCAGAAAATGTTTGTTCTTCTGCCGATACTGAAATATAACATATTTTGAGATAACAAAAGCTACAAAGGACCGTTCTCTTGCTGAAAGACTTAATCATATAATTCAAGATTGAAGTTTAACTTGTCTCAGCAAGCATTTCATTGCCAAATAAACACTACATCACAAAGCTGGTTAACATTCAGCCACAGCAGCTGGTCTCATATTTATTAAAATTTTCCCTAGGACTTGCTCTGCACTTTTAGAGAAAAGTCACTTCCCTAATTTTTTCTCTGTAGACATTGACTTCTAGGCTGTTTGTTCAAGATAAGCATCAAAATGAGGATGCAAAGGTCAATCTCTTCTGTATTACAGAGTTACAAAGAGAAGCAGCCAGTTTGTCTTCCAGGGAATGTTCTCAATTTCCCAAATGAAACTGTTTACTTCCTATAGGAAAAAGGGTTTCTTCTTTGGGAATGCAGCAGATTTTGTGTTTATGGAAGGACAGACTCTCCTTTTGTTGTGGACTTAGTTCTTCACTGAAAGTTTTATGATTTCAGCTTTTTACCACCTTATCTTCACCTTTTAATGATAAAAGTATGTGAGCTCACTGTTAAGGCTCTGAGATGCTGGCTGCAGTGGACTCTGCTGCCCTGCTTGGTCCACCACCACTTCCACTTTCCTGTCCAACCTCTCTGCTGTCCCAACACAACAGAATTGGAAAGGTGTCTCAACCCAGTGTTAATGCAGACCCACCTTTATCAGCTATTTAAGCTCATAGGAGAAGTTGTGAACCAGAGCAAGTGAGATATAAACAGGGATCCAGTTGAAGATGTCCCTGCTGACTGCAGGGGAGTTGGACTAGATGACCTTTAAAGGTCCCTTCCAAACCAAACCATTCTATGATTCTGTGATCTTATTCTTCCTTTCATGCTTTGAGGACAAAAACCCCTGGCAATGAAATGGAGCAGAGGGTTGGGGCAGTTAATTGTTTGTTTGTTTGTTTGTTTGTGTATTTTAAACCATGGCTGCTAAAGCCAACAAAACCCATTGGTCAAGGCTCTCGAGCAACATAACTAACATAACTCAGCTCAATTTGAATATGCTTTATAAAAATAAGGATACATTAAAAGGAATTGTGCTAGCATCTTTTGTCTGTTGATAGCAATTTCTTGCTCAGAATTTTAACATCTGGTGAACTTTTTAAAATAAGGACATCCATCATGGTGCCATCAAGGCAAGGGAGTTGAAGGAGCTGTTGCCTGCTCAGTTGGAAACTAATACTGCTTTGCCTGCAACAACACAGCTGACTGTATGGGCACCTCAGTCTTTTACAGCATGGAGTAAAACACGTTGGTGTAAATCACCAACAGCAGTGGCTCAAGCCAGCCCACTTAACGTTGCCATTTAGCTGGGTGTATATATACATAGGTTTCACCTTCTAGCTAAGTGGTTGGTAATTTCTTAAAGTGCTTTAACTCAAGTACTTGTGATTGTTTGACTCTTTACTTAATTGCATGATTTTAATTTAGCTAAAATTTGTTTAACTACACAATGGAGAAGATAAGCTGGAGTATCTGAGGTAACAGACACAGTCTTCTACGGGTAGAGGATGAACAATTTAAGCTGCTATTTTGTAACTTCTACTTTCGTTTCTTGACGCTGTGATATATTTCTCCTTGCCTTGTCATGCTTTGGTGATCACAACTGGGCAGCTGCATTAGAACAAAATTGTCCTCCCCATGCCCACCAGCTGCACCGACAGCTAGTCTTGTTCCCCTCGCTCCGTCTGCTGCAAAGGATTACGCAGAGTTGTCACACGTTGGCGTTCTTTTTATACTGTCAGCGATGAGCTGCCATCTACTTGAGTTTATCCTCAAATAAAATGAGCCTTGGTCTTCCCTGACTTCTTTTATTAACAGTAAAGCAGTACATTGCCATTCATGTCACTAGTTAGTGACATCATGTTGGACTCGTAGTCTTTGTCTCTTTTTCTTTTATTGTTGATAGAAGACTGCCAGGTTGAAGAGCTTGATCCCTTTTTCTCCCTGGCATAGTAAGAGCACTTCTTGCATGTGTTGGAAGTGGCAGCTGATAAGAAAAGATGACTGTATGGCACTGTATTGAGAAAAAAAGCTGATTTATCTTCTCTTTGCAAGTTTTTGCTATAAATCATTGAACCATGTCTTAGAGTTGTCTTTGCAGTTGCAGTAAAGAAACTTCACAGTGTTTATATTCATCTGTATCTTGAAATATTATTCTAAAGAACAGTAAGGTGGCATTTTCTTGGGGACAGTTGCAAGGGTTTCTCTTATACACAGGCTGCCAGGAGCTGGAACTCAATGAACTGATAAAAGAATAGGAAAGCTACTCAGGAATCTGTTCCTGCCACTCACCGATGAACCTGTGGTAGTCAGCCAAGTGTGGGTATGTGAGAGTTGAGGTAGGGAGAGGAAAATCGATATGAAATTGTCAAATCACTAGTTTCCTGATGTGACTAAAACAGCAGGGCTCATAAAGGGCAAAGCATGTGGAGTCCAAACACAGCTTAATGAAATGGCAAATGTTGACAAAAACCAAAACATGAATGTACTGATGACTTGTGTCACATGCAGTGAGTGAGGGTGGTCTCTGAAGTAACTGTGAACACTTAGTCGCAACTTGGCCTGTTGAACTAGTCATTTTATATTAAATCTTATTCTGTTTATTTGGAATAAGTAGTGTAAGTCTGAAAGTAAATGTGTGTCTGCATTAAGTGCAAATTTGGACTGCCATTTTGGTTAATGGTTGTTTTCAAAACAGACATTGAAATATTCAGTCAATCTGTAATGTCTGCTTTTTAGTGACACTGATGGAGAGAGGATCAAATATGGGACCTGCCCTTAATTTCAGAGAGCAGCAAGAATGAAAAGTCTTTATTCGTGGCTGGCATACTGCAAGCCCATGTTCCAGGGGAAGCTTCTTACCCCCTGTTTTGGAACATGTTTGCTTTCTGAGACCACCTCCCCCCACCTTCCTGTAATGATTAGCACTGTCTGGTGTTTGAGTACTGGGAGCCCAGTATGAATAGATACAGGAGCTGTCTGAAAAACAGTCCTGTCATGATCAGCAATGAGAAATACACTCTCCTTTCACATGGACAGATGTTTTGCTTCGGGTCATACAGTGAAATGGGAAGTTCTGAAATCTGCAACCTGTTTATTCAAGTCATAATTCAAAGCCAGTGTAATTCTCAGTGACTATCACTGTTGTTTTCATTATGGAGTCCTAATTCATTGTTTCCGTGGGCACAAAAGAATTGCCGGACTCATTTGGTGTTTCAGTGCACTGTAATTTTACATAGTGCAATATTGTTGAGATTGCCTGGCTGTGTCATCTGTTGGGCTCGTCACTATTACTTCCTTTTGACCTTCTCTCTGTAATTGCACATGGATGACTTACTAGCTGCCGTAAAGATACTTAAATGCAGCCAGGCTCATTAAAAATATGTGAATAGACCAAAATTATTCTCTCCAAGGTCAGTGATGACCAACTAGGTAGCTGTTTGCTCTCTGCCAGGCAGGCAGAGCCATCTGTCACATGACAATAAGGAAGCATCAATTTCAGAAGTCCATTTGTTTTTATGACAGTTTTTACAATTTTATGGAAATTGAGCCATTACATAAAGCATAATTTTCCTCAGAAATTGATGTTTTATAGACTTATATCCCTGTTCAGTCATTTACATTCCTAGTTGCTTTTTACATAAAGCATAAATATAATGATGCTTTTCTCCCCTAATAAAAAATCATCAGACCTTTTTTTGGCTTTTATCAGTATATGAAAGACTATTCATGTTTGGTACTTAAGGAAAACCTCAACAGTTCTATGTGCAAGTGTCCATAGTAACGAAGTCTGTAGGGGCTACAAAAGAACTAATGTTTAATGCTTTAATATTTAGCTCAAAATCATAGTTCATAATGATTTCCTAATAAGATTTTGCTGTTCTTTTTATTCTTTAAGTATGTATTTTTCATAATCTGTGTTAGTTCTTAATTAAACTCATCATATTCCTGCTATTCATGGAATGGTAAATCTGAAACATTAAGTCAAATTGTGCAGACTTTTAGTTGTTGGAATCTTGTGTTCAAGTACAGGTTATAACCATATATTCTGAGCATGAGCTTTCCAATTTTGTTTCATCCTCTATTAAACTGAATCAATGCCACGTAAAGGTTCTGCTCAGGGGCAGCCAGGGATTTTGCATACTACATCAGACTTAAATTGCACCAGTGGATCTGTATAAGGACAACTTTAACAGCATCTGTTCACGTCAGTCTGCCTTTGTCAAGGCACAGTAGTCTTTTATCTTCATGAGGAGTATTTCAAAGCAGGACAAGGGATGACACCTCGTTGGAGGTATTATTTTTTTGGAGGCTGTATGCCTTAAAATTCAAATTTCTCAGTAAAATGCAACTGCTTGGCAGTTCTTAGGAGTTTATCCAGTTCACCTGAGCATCACAGGCTCGGCTACTCAAGTGTTTGTGTCCTGAGGTATAAATGTATTTATGGAATTGGTAATTGCTTGGTTTCTTGCATACTTCTCCTGTATGGTATTGCCATTTAAAGGTCAGCACTTCCCAGTATGTTCTGGGTGTTACTGGTTTTCCTAATAGTGAGAAGATGAGTTATCTGTAGTGATGATTTGTACTCTTACGGGTGTATAAATGTTTGAAATTACTTGAATCGTCATAGCATAAAATAGGGCAGTGAAAGATCTCGCTTCAGCTGTACTAGGTGAACATGAAAAGAACATGTACATGAAAAAAAAGAAGACCATCCCTAACCCATGGAGCATATCAATAAAAGATGGATATGACTCCAAAAAAACTTTGCAGTCAGACTATTTTGTGATTTTACAAGGAGATATAAGCGTTGACAGATGCTGGAATTCAGGGAACTTCTTAATGAGTTGGATTATTAGGTCATAAAAGGCAGCAGCACTGGAAAAAGAGTTACGGGAATCAACATTTAAGAGGAATTGTGAGTTACTTGTCAGAAGTTATTTTAGGAGAAAAGCTGATGAAGAGAAAGAGAGGCTGTGAAAGGACACTTGAATATCAGAGATCCATAAAATGATGAACTTAAGGGAAAATCTAGATATGCAGAGAACCCGTTGCGTGGTTTTACAGTGTGTATATTCCTAATTGCTTTGCTCTAAGACAACCAGGAACCTCTACAATAAGCTCCTAAAGGAACATAAATGTGGGATCTGAGCCTAAATTGGACCTGCTGTGGTAGTGAATTTCCCCTGTCTTTATGTAAGGGGGAAGTCATACAAGACCATCAGGGAGAAGTGTACCAGCAAGGTGAGGACAGGCAGGTGTCTGGGAGCTGTGGGATAAGGGATCTGAGGGGCTTGCAAGGTTTGTGTGAGCTCAGTATGTGGCCCCGTTTTGCTAAAGCTGATGTTTGAGGCCAGCTGGGATCATTGTTTGGACAGAGTGAAACTAGTTTGAAGTGGTACCTTGGCATGCAGATGACATGAACCTGTGTTTGCAGATGAGATCACCAGCACCAGGGTGGCAAGTGTTTATTTTAATGTCATAGTGATGTTGGGCTGGCTTATGAGCATGCATAACTTGTCAACACTGCAACACTATGTGGAAGTCTTCTTTAGCATCTTCGAGACACCTTTTGCCAGGCAGAACTGCAGTTTACTTTTGCTAATGAAGTTGTTACGGACAGCTGGTTCTAATGGATGTGAAGTGGTTACCCTATCCAGTTCTGTTAAGTCAAATATTTTAAACTCAGTAGTTACAGAGGATGGAAAGTAGATATTTTCTGAGTTATGTGAGTTATAAAGACATCTTTTATTTCCTGAAAGTGAGCTGAGAACACTACTAGCAATAAAAACCAAATCAAAAAATCAAACAAGATAGAGAACAGTCTTCTGTTCAATAATTACCCCGCGGTTTTACAAATCTTTTCTCATGCTTAGACAATGCCCCTCGGAGTTGGTAATTTTACAACTTCACAACAATCACGGGGCTTGCCTTTGTGTGTGTTATGTATATGCCAAAGGGCAGAGAATAGCCTCAAAGTGGAAAGTGTCAAGAAACATCCAAAATCAATTAACCATTATACAGCATGTGGGAGACATTCCTTGTCTCTCTGTGAATAGTCCTTGAGACAAGCGTGGCTTTCAGACTGCCGGGAAACTGGTACGTTTCCAAGTTACCGGTGGAAATTGCTTTGAACTTAGAATAAACCTGCATGCACATATAAATTAGAAGAAAACAAAACACGTTGAATGGAATCATGGCCTTATCAAAGTCAAAATGAGTTTGCTGCTGACTTCAGTGGAACAAAAATTTTATCAGTGAAGAGGAAAAAAAAAAGATTTTTGAACTCTAAAATCAGAGCTAAGCTGTCTGATGTAGGGGGTTTTTTGTCACAGATACCTGCTTGTTTTCACATGTATTTGCAGGATCTGAAGGCCACAAAGTGTTTGTAATTGTGTGTCTGCAATCCCTAACTGCAATTTGCTTGCCAAAGCACACCTGGAACACTCATGCTTTTGTAACTTTCATTTCATGTTTTTATGGTCCAGCAACATTGCTCAGGCCTGTTCAAATGAGTTGGCAATTAGTAACATAAATATAACTTGTCCAACTTGATTTGTTCTTCCCACACGCACATTCTGTGTCTGTCTCTCTCCAGCCGAACCATGTGTAGAGAGAAGAGTAGCAAGGGAGCATGCTGTGATGGAGGGGAGTGCCAGGAAGGTTTTTACCCTTTTAGAATGAGCTTTCATGTGTTACAGACAGCAAAAATAACTTAACAGCCATCCTAGTGCGGTGTCTCTGCGAGCGTGCTGTCCTCGGGGTGTTCCTCTGCTACATTTGCATAGCCTGGCAAGGGTTACCATTAGTTTTCATTAAAACAACCTGGAAATTGGTTGCACCTAAGTCCTTTGAAGGGTCCAGTCCAGATTAAACACCTCACAAAAGACCACTGTAGATATCTGGGGTTTTTGTTGCTGTTTTTAGTCTGTTTAGGTTTATTTAAAAAAAAAAAAAATAAATAAATCCTGCCATGGATATGAAATTGCCCTAATAGGTAGAGTGTTGTGCTGGTAAATGGGAGTTCACACTTAACTTCTCTGACCTGGAGAGCCATGCTGGCTCTTGTCCCTGTGCTGTGGTGTTATTCTCTCAGTGTGTGGGAACCATCCAAACCTCCCTGCCTTTCCTTGTCCAGTGGAAACTCTGCCACAGCAACAAAAATGTGACCTTCACTTGCCTGGAAAAGGGGAGAGGACTACAGGAGAGCACAGGAACCCATAACCTGGTGTGAGGGCACTGAGAGAAGGGATGGAGTTGTGGTCTCTGCTGTCTGGACCATGAGTGTTCATTTGCTGTGTTAGCAGCCTGAGCTTCAGAGAGAAGAGAGAATTCAGGTAACTTTGCGCTCAACATTCAGGTTTCCCTGTCCTTCAGCAACTACACACTCCCCTCACACTGTGGAAGTATCTCAGTCTCCACTTCTGATTCTTCTTTGGGGACTGACACCTCTGACGTAATCATTACAGCCTCTACTTTATGGGCTTCAAATGCTCCCTTGTGTCTGCCCCTTCGTTACGCAAAGGGAGGGCTACGTAACTTTGTAAGAGTAAGTAAGCGTGCAGGGCTGCAGACGTGACGGATCTGTTTGATCCATCGTGGGAAGTGATGGATATATCTGCTCTGGGCAATGCCAGCTCAGTGTGTGTGCTTGGAGAGGGATTTATTTGGAAAGAAATATATATATTTAGTAAGTCTGAACACAATGAATAGGTCCATGAGTTTTATTTCATGAAGATGCTCACCCAAACAAGTCCTGGTTTGCAGTATGTTCTTGGTTAGCGTGCTCCTCCGTTGAGAAGGAATGGCTGCATATTTCTGGCCATGTCATTGTGAGTTGTGAATGACAAACTGAGTGATGTGTTTTATTTGATTACTGCAGTGCCTGTGAACAGCTTAGCACTGACAGACTGGGAGGAAAAGTACCATTGAATGTCCTGGGATAGGCGTAAGATGGACTGCAACACTGGAAGGTTTTCTCTTCCAGCCCAGGCATTGTGCCTCATTTCTGAAGTTGCCATCCCATCAATTTATTTGCTGGGCTGTCACATCAGCTATAGTGATGTTCTTGAAACCACTATATTTTGTGACAATTTGTTTCTTAAAAAATGGGAATAAGGTCACACTAAGCAGCTGTGAATAGCTGTCAACTTTCAATCACCACCAGCCCAGAAGGCATTTGAAACAGCAGCTTTGGATAGGGATGAAAGGCCCCGTGTCCTACGGACAGTCCCTTCAGCCAGTTAA